>NW_026462620.1:0-65902 GCF_021730395.1 Mercenaria mercenaria
ACTCAGGAGGCTCTGTATAGGATTCTGTTTTGCAGGAGCAATGAGACATTTGGTATTTTACTGCTTTAACACCTGCCGCTGTTTGGTCCCACTTTTCTTTGGAGGCATATTGATACTTACCTATTTCTGTGGATTATTTATTGTCTTGAGAGATTGAAAAGAGAATGAGAACTGGACGAAAAGTGATGGCCTTTATAGCCATCGGACCAGAACGTGATCACAATTTACGTTTTGAACGTACTGGGGACGATATGTCTGTGAACGAGTTGGTCCAGTTAAAAACTAATTAGAACATATATCGACGTACTCTGAACGAAGTAGGACTAGTTATGAACTTCTTTAATCTGACTAGAGACGGGTATGGACTGCCTACAAACGATGTTCATATGAGGTGAACGGGCAATTTTTCTCGAACTGAACTTACTGTAAACGGACTTCAGACGGTATAAAGACGCAATGGATGTATCGAGAACTGTTTATGAACTTAACTTCGATCACATTATGGATATTTTCCGGCCAAAGTACAAAAGTTCTAGCCAGATCGCAGCCCGTTGTATGACTTATAGGACGGGTCGCGACGTTTTGAGAACTAGTTTTGTGTGATCGGGGCTTAATTATATCTCACTTAGCAAAAATACAGTATTTTGAGTAAAAAAGTCTAACAATTTGAATGAGGATGAGCATGTGTTTAATACCAACGGAATAGTTCAATAAATTGGCATTTAAAGAACATGAAATTTCAAAGCGCAAATGAATACGTTAGTATCGAAAGTTAAATAATCATCGGTGGCTTTCATCAGAAATAAAAATATTCAATATTTGTTTGTTAAGTCAGCCTTATAACGTCAGTTACTAACACATTTTTCTACGTATGATTGGCTTGCATTTTTACAGACTGTTTTTTAGTCGGCTAACGCTGAGTTTGGCGATTCCTTGCTGTCATACGAATTCTCATTAAATGGACCGAATAACACAGAGCAGCTGTGTTGTTCCATTGGATCGTCTCAAATTTCAAAGTGTTTACATCATCGATTAAATTAATTAAATATGTCAATTTCATTTTATATGACCAGAAAAGGGTATGTTTATGAAGTATATTTGTGCCATACTTGAATAAAACCGAAAACTTTCTTCCGCGAGACCTTTCCTGACCCTGATCACGTGGCGGTGTTTCCCAATATTATGACGTCATTCTTGGCACTTGTCAGTTCTACAAAATCGAATGATGGTTTTAACTAATAAAGGTCCGCATTACTAAATAAGTTTGTAACGATGCAATAGGACACAGTTTTTATCATTCTGCGACACCTCTAAAATCAGTAGCTGACAAATAGATTCAGCGGATATCTTTATGTACAGACACCAGGGTCTGACAGTCTATGTTATTTCCCTTCGTTTCGAATACGCAATTTTCCGGTTAGTGTAAATATTGATCATTGGGTGCGTTCGGCATACATACTCGAGCTAACCCGAATCACCCTGGGTATTACTCGAGTGTAACTCGTGTAACCCGGGCGATGGTAGTCGTGTCACCTGAATTCTACCCACCTCCTGAAGCTGGGAAATGCGGGTGATCGTATCCGAATGCATTAACACTTTAATCATGGCGTCGATCGTTGATAACTGGTTTTGGGTTTTGGGTGCTATTACTATCAAGGCTTTATCTCAATAACCGCAGATGATATTGAATTAAAACTTGAAACAAGCCCAACTGTGTTCCTTTGTTTGTTTGTTTTGTCCTTGTGTGTTTGCTTTGACGTGTGTATGGTGTCCGTGTGTTGATCATGTTGCGTTTGGGAAGGCTGCGTTTTTAAAACGCGACTTTCCCTGTTGGATATTCTTCCTTGTTTTTTTTCCAGCTCATCAGACCTACCAAAATAACCAAGTTAGATATCTCTTGATCGAATCTAATGTAAATTATGGGTCTCATTTATATACATATTGCTTTGAAACCTAAGTTTACCTTCTAAGGTCATTAACTAACCGCAGATGATCAAGTCCCATTACTCTAATATGTATTTTGACAAAATTATGCCCCCCTTTTGGACTTAGAAAATGCAGTTTTTAGTTTTACATGCAAGTTAGTATAACCAAACTAATGCAGATGTTTGGTTAAAACTTCACACATTTTTTCTGGTCTGTAAAATAAGGTCATATCAACATATCACAAGCCTCATAACTTTTACTTGAGACAGACCCTTTTTGAGGTTTAAGTTTTGCATGCAAGCTATATTGTTTTGAAACTAATGCAGATACTGTGTTGAAACTTCACACAGGTCTTCCATGTTATAAAGGACATATCATCAACTTCCTTAACTCTTACTTGAACTTTGGCCAGGTTATGCCCCACTGTTTAAACTTAGGAAAAGCTGGTTAAAGTTTTGCATGCAAGTTACTATCTCGGAAACTAATGCAGACATTGGACTGAAACTTCCATACATGTCTCCAGTATTGTAAAGGAAGGTCGAAGCATCAATTCCCATAACCTTAATTTGGAGAAGTTATGCCCGTCTTTCTTGTGCATAAATATTGATGGGTTTGCATGCAAGTTGCTATCTCCAAAACTAAGGGGGGCATTGGGTTGAAATGTCTCACATGTCTTCAGGGTTGTAAAATAGAAAAAGTGGAAACTCCACAGGTCGCTCAACACAACAAAAACGAAAATGTTGCAGGGTCGGTTTGATTGAGCCTGTTCATGGACGGTAGTGGAAATGCATGCTACCGTCCACGCCCTCTAGCCCCGGGTTGAGCAGAACTCAACATTTACACATGGTTAAAGTACAAAAAACAATTTAGAGACATCCGCAGATGTGTTCATACGGCGGTGCACATGGAACCTTCAATGCTACACTAGTGTGTAATTCCATGAACAGCGGCGTATGGTCCCCAGTTAAAATAATGGGTTTGTCCTAAACGAGAAAACAATGAGCAGAACTAAACAAACTGGAATTTAGAAAGGGGATCTGAGGTTATGGAGCCTGCATATCACAGGAACTGCCAAAAGACAAAATTAAAAAGCAGGCACCATATCCAAGGGGTGATTAAACAATACCCAAAGCTATGAAAGCGGGAGTATTGGAACCACCCAGGCCGAAATGTTCATGCTGAGAAACTAAACAGTACCAGTAACACGACATAAAAGTCGTGCTGAACGATCTGAGAAGATCGAAATATAACAGCCCTGATTGAAGCAAGGTAAAAGCATCAAGTCCCATAACATTTGCTTTAATTTTTGCAAAGTTATGTCCCATTTTTGGGCGGTACTGGGTTGAAAACTTTTTATATCTATTCAGAGTTTAAGCAATGGTCACATTTATGTTCACGCACGTAGTTGGTCGTAGTTCATTTTAAACGTAGTTTGTCGTACGTTGAAGTACGTGTAAGTACGAACAACTACGTTCAACTACGAGTAAATCGGGTAGGGTTAACTAGGGTATCACTACGTCTTACCACGAGTTACTACGTTACACTACGTATATACTACGATCGAAGTACGAACAACTACGACAATATAAGATCAACTACGTTGAGCTACGGAAAAGCGTTTAGCCGTAGTGGAGCCCTATTTAGTTTAGCCGTAGTGGAGCCCTAGTTGATCGTAGTTGAACCGTACTGTCGATGTGTTTTTCTTGTACTACGATCAAAAACGATACACACTACTGTTAAGTACGATCAAGTACGTTTAACTAAGATCAACTACGTTCAAACTACGGTCACAGTAGGGTCAAAACATCGTAGTTAATCGTAGTCAGATTTTGAACATGTCGAAAAATTATTTGCTTACTACGGACAAATCATAAGTTCGAACTACGATCATTACTACGTTTGACTACGATTATCTACGTGTAACTACGCTTAGTACGATCAACTACGATCAACTACGATCATTCCTTACTACGATTAACTACGTGTAGTGTGACCACGCCATTAAAGCCAGATCATAGAATCAAGTCAAATAATCCTTGAATCATTATTCAATTCTAGAACCGAAAATCATTTATATTGACTATTGCCTTCAAATAGTGGAGCGTGCTGTCATTGTTCTTTTAAAACCTTTTACTTTCTTCTAAATGCAGAGTAACTTTGAAATGCTCTTTTGGCATTCATGCACCTCTCTGTAAATACTGCTGAATAGGACAGAGGTTGAGAAATCTGCTTCTTACAGAAACATTTATGTTAAGCGTATTTCGAGGGTTCTCGATCTGATTCTTAAAGCTTGTAAGTTTTCTTTCTAGGCTTAAGAACACATACTAGTAATGGGTGATAAGAACAAATAATCCACAAAAGAAGCCACACATTGATGTTGAACTTATAAGTAAAAAATCAACCTCCCTACTTTTCGACAAACCTTCTTTCCACAGACACATATGGTACTGTTGTCTAGTTATCTCAGTAGTTGATGCATTGTACTGCCAGTTAAAGGGTGACGGGTTTGATCCAGTTAGCAAAAAATGCCTTCCATGGCCATTTGCAGTCTACCTTAGTTCATGCGAATGTAGTTGTCAGTTCCTTATGAAAGTGCACTTAGGTTGCTAAGTTTGCCAGGGAGAGTAAACATTTGTTACCATTAGAGACTGTCAGCCATATGTATGGCAATAAGATTGTTGGAAATGGTGTTGAATCCAACTGAACACCATCAAGAACTGATACTTGGTCAAACTAGCATTTAGCACATTTCATGGCTGTACTACGTACAACGTTTGAAAAAGGCATACTGTTTATTATGTGCTATTTGTGAGCATGGTGGATTCAGTTATGTTATTTTAAACAAAGACATTTTCATTAAAAAAAAGAAATTCATTAGCATGGGGGAATAGAGACAGCAAAGTTGAGCTTATTCATTTACATATTTCTTCAATGGACATGACTAAGTGATAGATCAACGTCACTGGCTAAAGGTTGCGGATTCGATCACCTGTCAAGATATACAAAAGTAGTTGAAAATAGTAAATGTATCAGCAACTGTCCCTGGCATTCAGCTAAAATGTGGAAAGTGGATTCTCTCATCGTGACCTGCGTGGCAATAGTTACCGTCCAGAGTGATTATTATGCCCACTGTCCTATACATGGGTCTTGGCAAACAGTGCAGACTAAGTTGAACACCGCAAAACAGATCATGGGATCAAGATCTCCACTGTTTCCTTAAATGATTTTCAGTCACAACAATGAAAAATAAAAGAAATAATTATACCAAACACCCTTTTAATTTGAAATGGCTCGGGGCAGTAGAGTAATGTTTAGACATAAGAGGATTAATATAAGTTGTAGCTCTTGCTTCTGAAATGAATTAAAGTATATATTAACATAAAATAGAAATTTCTAGTCTATTACACATTATGGGCTGAACATTTTTTTCCAAGTGTTACTTGATCCCAGAATCTGAAAAGTCGATTGATAATAATCAGGCTGATTTTTCACTCTGACAGAAATCGTAGCAGTTCATCTCTAACAACGATACTGGACTGTCTGTCCTCATTATGGTGATCAAACATATCTATATTAGGTTCTTCAAAAATCATTTATTTCATTGTCATTGAAAATGCAAACATATTCAAGATACACGCAGCGACAATGCAATCAACTAACAGCACTATACCGCACACATGTAGACCACTAATTCAACACAATTTCTGATACGAGGGATACTGTTTCGTCTGCCAATTGTCAAGTTATCATCCTATACTTATATTAAGAGACATTCTTTTTAGCGCAAATTACTTTTCAAGATATTTTCGAAAAGGCTTTAGATATAGTTCATATGACTTACCAAAACAGTATAATATTATTCGTATGTATTGGCCTGGCACTCATGAATGTTCTGAAAGTTTCCGTAAGTTGATTTTCAGTGTCTGAACCTTAATGAATACAGTAATATACATTTCTTTATAAACACCATCTCGCTTGTGTAGTTATGCGAAAACAAAGCGCTCGTCTACCAATCTCGGTGTTTTAGGTTCGAGTCCTCTGCCTGTCCATCTCTTTTTTATATCATCAGTAAATTTGACATACGGGGAAATTTTCATACTTGTCATGATTCATCTCTCATATATTAAAACAATAATATCACATTGATTTTTAAAAAATGGCCTGAATTGAAATCGAAACCGTGATCACGTGCCTATAAAACGGATAGCTAATTACCAAGCCACCGTGCGATTGTTTAAAGAACTCCCGGAAATATTGGCGAAATTAATGAGTGCCAGTACTTACGGAAAATAATCTTCTATTTGTTGCCAAAGTAATAAAATATTAACCTGATCCATTCTGCTACCCAACACTATTGAATATCCATAGTACTGTGGATAGAAAGTAAAACCTTCTTTCCATTATTGTGAACATTTCCAACGTGACTGTTCTGTCTGCTCAGGTTTTATTTAGAAAACTTTCCGCACGTTGTATAATTTCTAGAACACTACTCTGTTACTTAATTGACTTAGGGTAAGTACAGAATGTTGGAGTAGTTAAAGGAATAAGACCATATTGATTTTTATCCACGTTTTTTACAAGAACAATGTCATAAGGGCATCAAGTCAGATACTATACATTTAGCCTCGAGAATGGTAGTTTAATGATATTTTCGTTAATTCCGAACGGACTTTAGAATGGTATAGCGCAGGAAATATGAAATGTTTTATATATGCACCGTGTAGTTATTATATATATATTCAAAATATTTCTCACTCACTGTCTAGCATTTAAACCGGTTACAAACATGTCAAAATAAAGATTGGCAAATCGTTATTTTCGTCATTGACAGGATAAATGAAAAGGTTATACAAGATGACTCAACAGTTTATTTAGTATGAAGACAGGATAAGTAAAAATATTGAATGAAAATGTCTCGTCCCTCAAAGTGCAATATATAAACATTAAATATGAAAAAGATTGCTTCAAACATACATGATAATTTCTGTTTCAATTGTTCTTGTATTTCTCTTATTTAAAAATGAACTACCAATACGTTTCATACATGCCTATACTCAACACTGTTGAATGAATGTACATGACTATGAAGTAGAAAAGATGCTATAATGATGAACACTCGAAAGAAAAATAGTCATCTAGCTAATACTGAAGTTGTATGTATTCTATATTCAACACAGTCCAAGAACAGGGTCAACACCAGCTCGTGTCAACGTCCCAACTTTGTCCCATCGAGGTCTATGTTTCATTTGGTCCAAGTGTATATCTCCAGCAACGAAAACATCAACAGTAACGTCTATCCAGCTTCCGTGTGCACGAGACCTGACTCTTTCATTACTGTATTTAAGAAATGGATTGTCACTCAAATTAATTTCTTTGCACATGCTTTTACACCACGCGACCATTGGATCAGACGCACGAACAAGAAGTAATCGAGCGTATTGCCTCTTTCCATAGTGATGTGCACATTCGAAAAACAACATGGGTTCCTTTGCGACTTTACCATCCTGAAAACAAAAACAAACTCGATTATGACAACTAACTTATATAATGAATGAATGAGCTTGATTTTACTGTGATACGACAGAGTTATATTCCCGTGAAGAAAAAAAAACTTTAAGTAAACATGAGCTTAAAAAACCTTAACTGTAACTTTTTTCCAATTAATAATAAATATTACTACATGTTAAAGTCGATTGATGCACAAAAATTAAGAATCATTTCACCGATATTTTCCTTTTAATGAATTTCTACCGACTTTAATTGTTGTATTGAACCACCATATTGCGACAAGTTCAGACCCAAGCCGGTTATTCCGGTAATGGAGAAAACGAAAGTATAACTAGGGATATTTAAAATAACGTCCACATCATCTACTTCAATCAGATTTTTACAGCGTAAAAGCAATCCAACCCTTTAATCATTTGAATTGCTGTAACGATTTTAAGTGATAATCGATTGAACATTCTTATGATGCATATTACACCTTTTCGGCGTAAACTGAAATGTACTCGACTTTGTAAATGTGTACGTATATCCATGTATTTTGTGGTGTTTTCTCAAAATTATTTTAATTAGCAATAATTTTAATGAAGATTTCAGTCAGTTTATACATTAAAGTCAAAGCGGGAATATGTAGTAAAATGTCTGGCACAAAGCTACCGGCAAAATGTGCTTTTTCACTTGATATCATTGATTTATACCAAGTTAAATTTGAATTGGATGAGGACAACCGAAAGGGAGCTGAAAACGCAAGATATAGTAAAGGACGGGTAGACGGATAGACAAAGGATGCCTCATTGGTGCCCTACACGGAATAAAAATACAAACTTGAGCTCTCCGTTGGTAGTAGTTTTGTTCAGATTCAACGATAAGGGAAGGACCATTGGAAAATAAATACGGTTGGCTTGCAGAATTGGCTCATACTCGTTTCTCGTTTATCTATAACACATAAATGTTGATAAGAATAATCCTTTTACATAAAATAAGCAATTCTGAGCTCATATGCAAATCAAAATATTACGCTTTTTTGTAAACAGCTAAACCTGCAAAAATGAGCAAAAGGCATATTGGAAACAACAGGTAATACTGAATAAGAACTTGTTACGGTGTAGATGGCTAAAAGTTTGACCTACCATCTTTAAATATAAAAAGTCAATCAGTTTTTATTGTTTACATATGCTAATGTAGATTAAGAAGTACTTAACTAAGTAATTATTATGAGCGAATCAATACATACGTGACTGAAGATTTTAGGATATTTTTGGTCGAATTTAAGCCAAATTATAACAATACTTTATCTCATACTGAAGGTGTAAGATATAGAACAGAATGAAGTACTAGTAGTTGTAACGAAAGATTGGTGAATATTCTAGGATATATTTTAATTGATGCAAGATCATAACATTTTACTGCAATCTGACCTTGATCAGATTTTAGAATTTATTTCCTGTAATTTATTTCTTAATTATTACTGAGACTGAACATCCATTAAGTTTAAAGTTAAAATAAAAAAATAATTTTATTCCAACATAATCTAAGATTTTCCAATGGTCATCGCCTTCATATAGATATGAAAAGTGACATGGCTATGATATATGGTTTTGGCTGCAAATCCGTGTAAACATTACACACTTGGCGATACAACTACGGAGCGAAAATTAGAGGTCGGGAATATTTCATAGGCGAAATAAATGCTTTAAATCATGGCGATAAGCAACATCATTTCTTCTTAGGATGGTCAAACTCAGATGTGCCATAACTATCAGACTTCGTATTAATATTATCTAATAATACGTTATTCGTTGTTGTCTTGAGAAAACACCAGACTTGACAGAAGTAATAATATAATTATGTACGTTGTCGTATATAAATACATTTACGCCGAAAAGGACTATTTAAAACTTCAGATGTGACTGTTTTTAGAAACTTGAATGTAGGCCAAAAATAAATAATAACGTCCGACATAACAACATGTTTTCAGTAGTACTTTTTAATTAACACTTAAAGTGACTGCGGCCACTAATCCGCACATCGTGATGTGAGATTGTAAAGAATCAAACTTTTCCTATATTCACCTTTATGTCGCATATTTGATGTTCTTGCAATGTATTTTTCATCGAATTATGTTGAAAATCGTTGTTTTTCAAATACATTTAAAATGAAAACATTCATGACCGATTTCTGATAAGGTTTCATTTCCTGGTTTATAAAAAAACGAAAACGGAATTCCGTTCAGCGAGCACCTTGAAAACAAAACGTGACAGTGAAAGAAAATAATATGATAAACAAAAGAGCGCACACATATAGGTATCGCACAGTATTATGGCGTTTTGAGATGTAAACAAACAAAACAATAACATAAAATGAGGCCAGTACACCACGTTTACGATGCAGTCAATGATTCCTCGTTGGCCGGGCGGTTACGGTATTCGCATTATACTTTTTTGTCGGGAGTTCGATTCCCAGACTCATAAACTGTATTTAATTTCACTTTCTTCAATACGATCAAACGAAGACAAAACGAGTTGGTTAATCTATACTGAACAGCAAAAGAAACTATCTAGAAGTATAACTTGGGTATTTCAATAAAAAAAACTTAAATCTATAAATTTGGCTTGTTTTCTTCGTACAACATTACACTTGAAGAACTTCACATGTTAAATTTGAAAAGTCAATAAACCATGATGTTAGTACAGTCAGTTTGCACGAAATTCTGGCTACATCTTCTGCGCGACAGTTGCATTGTAACATCCCAATTGCGCGCTCGCGCTGAATTCGATTCAGTCATGCCATGCAACTAACAATGTTTTTTTTTAACTTTATGCTGTTTTTTGAGCGTCAATCATCAATGTTTCCAATGACAATGAAATTCCACAAAGAATATCGTTAATTACACGTGTACGTGAATTTTGTAGATAAACGGCTATTGTGGGACTACTGACTTGACGGTTGATTGATTTTTTAAATTTACCACGTGAAGTTCTTCAAATGCAAAGTGGTATGAAGAAAACAAGTCAAATTTGCAAATTTAAGCTTTTTATAAAACAATACCCCAGTTATACATCTGAATAGTTTCTTTTGCTGTTCAGTGTAGTTCTTACTTGTTCAATAACCTATATATGTCACTATTGACAAGTTGTTATGTTTAAAATAAAAAAGTGGAAAACCACAGGTCGCCAAACACAACAAAACCGAAAACGTTGCAGGCTCGGTTTGACTGAGCCTGTTCATTGACGGTAGTGGAAGTGCAAGCTACCATCCACGCCCTTTAGCCCCGGATTGTTTGTTGGTTTGTTTATTTTGGGTTTAACGCCGTTTTTCAACAGTATTTCAGTCATGTAACAGAGGGAAAGTTAACCTAACCAGTATTCGTGGATTCTGTACCAGTACAAACCTGTTCTCCGCAAGTAACTGCTAACTTCCCCACATGAATCAGAGGTGGAGGACTAATGATTTCAGACACAATGTCGTTTATCAAATAGTCACAGAGAACATACGCCCCGCCCGAGGATCGAACTTGCAACCCCGAGATCCGTAGACCAACGCTCTTACCTACTGAGCTAAGCGGGCGGGCTTTAGCCCCGGATTGAGCAGAACTCAACATTAACACATGTTATAAGTACAAGACTGTAATTTAGATACATCTGCAGATGTATTTATTCGGGGGCCTCCGTGGCCGAGTGGTTAAGGTCGCTGACTTCAAATCACTTGCCCCTCATCGATGTGGGTTCGAGCCTCACTCGGGGCGTTGAATTCTTCATGTGAGGAAGCCATCCAGCTGGCTTACGGAAGGTCGGTGGTTCTACCCAGGTGCCCGTTCGTGGTGAAAAAATGCACGGAGGGGCACCTGGGGTCTTCCTCCACCATTAAAGCTGAAAAGTCGCCATATGACCTATCATGTGTCGGTGCGACGTTAAATCCAACAAAAAAAAAGATGTATTTATTCGGCGGTGAATGTAGAACCTTTAATGATACACAGAGTGGAATTCCATGAAAAGCGGCGTATGGTCCCCAGATAAAATCATGGCTGTGCTCTAAACGAGAAAACAATAGGCAGAACTAAGACAAAATTAAAAAGCAGGCACCATATCCAAGGGGTGATTAAACAATACCCAAAGCTTTTATAGCGGGAGTATTGGAACCACCAGGCCGAAATGAATGCTCAGGCTTAAATACACCACGCCTTTAATATGATCTAACCAGTAAGAAAGTTGCTGCAAGATGCAGCAAAAACATCAATGTACGTAGTACTGATAGAACAGGTGATGATATAATGATACTTGTGTCTTTGTTGTAGACCCTAGGCAAACAGACAGTCTGATGGGGTTTCATGAATGTTGAAGAATAAATATTTCCTTTGTAATATGTGCAGAACTTTTATTGTTGTATTTAGTGACCTAATTATTGACTGATCATAACACATATGCGAAATTGACCTCTAAGCTTCGGTGTATGGAATGAAATGTAATGCATACACAAGGTTGTGCTTAAATTCAGACTCACGTACTTATTCATCCGAAATGACTGAGTTTTAAACTTAGCTCGGTTGTTAGTTATAGCAATGATAGAATAAAAAGGGAGTCAAGCACTATCTGTGCTTATTTGTAACATTATCAATATATCAAATATACAAATTATTCTGACAATGACAGAGGGTATAGGCCTTTTATTCGAACCGAAATTCCGGATACTGTTTTGTAAAGTTAATTTATGCTAATTCTTAAACCCATTTTGGAGCTCATAGACTAAAGAAAAGTAACAAAATTTCAAGAGGGTTTCAAGCTATAGGGCCTGCGCCAGAGTTTTACCTTAACGGTAGTTGAATGCTATAGACGATAGCAAATATAGGCTGAGCATCGGAAAGCCGAGACAGAGACCCAGAGTTTGGTAATCTACTGAGATAGTAGGAGAGTTCCAGCTTATAGACGGTTCAGTGTTATTGGCGAAGTACAGCCAAGGCGTAGGGGATATACCTATATGGTAGTTGAATGTTACATATAATAGCATATAGGCGCTGAGCATTCAGGAGTCAGGGCGATCATATAGAGTTGTAACTTCAATTAAGAGGACAGAGGCCGAGCATCTACTAGTATGCGATAGGACTCTTATGTTGTTGATTCAAAGACATTGTCTGACGGGAACTTCAACAAAAAGACAAGTCAAGTATAGAGTCTCCAGCCAAAAGAAGTTTGAGCTAATTTCTATTAAAGGAAGATTGTTAGTTTGAGACATTTAGTGATTTACCTGATCCCTGAAATTATCTAGGTTATAATTGAAATCATTTACGAATCATTGGTACACGAATCACTCAGGCAAGGTAGCCAGAGGAAAATTTATGTATGAGATATTTGGTCTCACCAGCTATACGTTTTAACAAAGGACATTCTATATCGTTTGTCAGCTAGTCTAAGACATAGTCACCTTAGCGATTGGACCCATTTCATTGTTCAGGATACTAAAGGCGTAGGCATGTTCCTGGGTCATATAACTTGTATCCTGACAATCATATGAAATAAATGTGGCAAATAACAATGCCTACAATATAATAAACAATCTTTAAAAAAATATATTACACACGTAAAAGGTAACCTTCTTTTTGGCGCATTCATCAAACTGAAAACGAAAGGGCACAAATTGCTTTTTCTGCTCTTTGATCTCTTTCCTGTCTTTTTTCTAGTAAAATTTATTTTTTCATATTTGTATTGTTAAATATGACGCCATTATTAGGGCCAGATCAGACATAAAAAATAGAAATTTGAAATTTTGCAAATCGAAAGGAAAAAATCACCATTTACGACATACACTGTAAACTGCACCCACAGGCGTGGACAATAATTTTTTAAGCTTTCCTGTGATATTTTTAGAAGTGTGCGGGTTAGTTTTTATAAATCTTATAACGATCTTACACTTGATTTGATAAAAGCATTGTCCTGTCATAATTCCAGTTTCGATTGATTTAAATATACTACCGAACAAATATACGAATATAAGAAACAAAACAATGAATTACAAACCAGAGAAAAACAAATTTACACGAAGTATGTAATGCAAACTTAAAAAGAATGTTGAACGGATGCAAGGTTCGAACCGTCATAACTATCACTACAAAATGAATACGTATCCATCCACTCAACCTACTTCGCCATCAAGCTAACTATTGATTTTACTTTGTATATTGTTTACTTTAAACAAGAGTGATTGTGATTATTTACATATAGCTAAAAATAAAATCGCCATTATACTGTGCGGTACTTATTAACATAAGAACGTGTAATAAGTGACACATAGCGAACAAGTTAAAACTAGATTAACTAACTCGTTTTGTCTACGTTGAATCGTATTGAAGAAAAAGAAATAAAATACAGATTTAACAAGCAAAATCGATGAATTGGTATCCCCCGCCGAAAGGGCTTGTGGTGAGGAACGACAAAAAAAAAATCCGGCAAAAAGTTAAGGATGTTACTAAGAATTACTAAGCAAATAATTTCATTAGTCAAAATCATTTTAACAGAAAATGAATGTTTTTTTTTGTTGTTTTTTATGTGTGTGGCGGGGGGCGGGGGGGGTGCAGCGGGGGTGACCAGGTAAGGGTACAAAATTTCACATGTTTATTATAAATATTGATGGAAAATTAAAAATGATGAAAAAATATGGGTGGGGGATGGGATGCATGATCGGGGTGGTGGGCAAGAGTGAGGTGGGGGAACAGTACAACTCTGCATGCTGAATCATGGAAGGTTTGAAAAGCAATAATAATAAAAAGGAATGTATTTTTTGGGGGGAGGGGGTGTGACCAAGGCAAGGTGATGACCAGGTGTGGGTACAAAACTTCACATGCTTATAATAAATGTTCATGGCAAAGAATGAAAGAAGTTTAATGAAATTCTACCAATTGGTTGGTTTGTTATGTACAAATCTGTAGATTTTCAGACAATTAAAGGGCAATAACTCTAAGGAAAATTGACCAATTGAAAAAATAAAATGACAGGCATCATCGGAGTATGTTGGTTCATTTTTATTTCACGTTTCATGAAATTCTAACAGTTTATTACTGAGAAATGGCTACAGACATGGATTTTTCATTAAATCAAGGGCAATAACTCTAAGGGAAATTGACCGATAAAAAAAACTTGACGGGCATCATCGCAGTATGTTGGTGCATGTTTATTTCAAGTTTTATGAAATTCTACCCGATAGTTACTGTGAAATGGCTGCGGACGGACATTTTTCATTAAATCAAGGGCAATAACTCTAAGGGAAATTGACCAATCCAGAAAAAAATTGACGGGCATCATCGCAGTATGTTGGTTCATGTTTATTTCAAGTTTCATGCTAGTTACTTAGAAATGGCTGCGGACGGATGGACTGACGGACGGACAACGCCATTTCAATACCCCCCTCCCGATTTCATCGGCGGGGGATAAAAACAAGAGCTGTCTGATGACAGCGCGCTCGACTGTTCGAAGAACTGACTGAAGAATGGGGTCAAAATATTTCCACGGATATTCAGACAAAAGAAATAAATAGATTAGACAAACAATGTTCCTGTATTACTTTGATTTCGATAAGTCTTGCACTAAATGGCAATATATGAGCCAATTTCAAAGTCCAAAAAGGGCCATAATTCAGTCAAAATAGTTATGTACTCTTGCCTACAGATGGAAATCATAATGATAAACAAGTGTTCGAAGTTTAAAAGCCATATGTCAAATAGTTTTGACAAAACATGGACTTGTATGAAAACAGAACCAATTTCAAAATCCAAAAATGACCATAATTCAGCCAAAATAGATGACAGAGTTATGTTCTCTTTCCTACAGATAGAGACTATTATACTAAACAAGTGATAAAAGTTTCAAAGCCATATGTCAAACACTTTACAAAAAATATGAACTGGTACGAAAAACTTAACCAAGATTTCTAAGTCAAAAGGGGCCATAATTCAGCCAAAATCCTTGATGGAGTTATGTACTCTTGCCTATAACTGGACATGGTGATGGTAAACAGGTGTTGAAAGTTTCAAAGCTTTATCTCAAAAGACTTTGTCAAAATATGAACTGGTACGAAATATTAATCCAGATTTCTAAGTCAAAAAGGGCCATAATTCAGCCAAAATCCTTGATGGAGTTATGTGCTCTTGCCTATAACTGGACATGGTGATGGTAAACAAGTATTGAAAGTTTCAAAGCTTTACCTCAAAAGACTTTGTCAAAATGTGGACTGGTACGAAAAAATTAACCATGATTTCTAAGTCAAAAGGGGCCATAATTCAGCCAAAATCCTTGATGGAGTTATGTACTTTTGCCTATAACTGGACATGATGATGGTAAACAGGTGTTGAAAGTTTCTAAGCTTTATCTCAAAAGACTGTCAAAATATGAACTGGTACGAAATATTAACCCAGATTTCTAAGTCAAAAAGGGCCATAATTCAGCCAAAATCCTTGAACGAGTTATGTGCTCTTGCCTATAACTGGACATGGTGACGGTAAACAAGTGATAAAAGTTTCAAAGCCATATGTCAAACACTTTACAAAAAATATGAACTGGTACGAAAAACTTAACCAAGATTTCTAAGTCAAAAGGGGCCATAATTCAGCCAAAATCCTTGATGGAGTTATGTACTCTTGCCTATAACTGGACATGGTGATGGTAAACAGGTGTTGAAAGTTTCAAAGCTTTATCTCAAAAGACTTTGTCAAAATATGAACTGGTACGAAATATTAATCCAGATTTCTAAGTCAAAAAGGGCCATAATTCAGCCAAAATCCTTGATGGAGTTATGTGCTCTTGCCTATAACTGGACATGGTGATGGTAAACAAGTATTGAAAGTTTCAAAGCTTTATCTCAAAAGACTTTGCCAAAATATGAACTGGTACGAAAAACTTAACCATGATTTCTAAGTCAAAAGGGGCCATAATTCAGCCAAAATCCTTGATTGAGTTATGTGCTCTTGTCTATAACTGGCCATGATGATGGTAAACAAGAGTTGAAAGTTTCAAAGCTTTATCTCAAAAGATTTTGTCAAAATGTGGACTGGTACGAAAAACTTAACCCAAGGTGTGACGCCGACGCCGACGCCGACGCCAACGCCGACGCCGACGCCGTGGTGAGTAGGATAGCTCTACTTATTCTTCGAATAGTCGAGCTAAAAAGTACGGGTCTGGGAATTGAAATCCTGACGACAAAAATATACGAATACAGTAACTGCTCGGCCAACGAGGAATCTTTGACTGCGTTGTAAACGTAGTGTATTCACTTCTTTTTATGTTATTGTTTTGTTTGTTTATATTTCAAAAACGCCGTAGTATTGTGAAATACCTATTCGTGATCGCTCTATTGATTATTAGAGACGGAATAAAAATATGCACATGCGCAGTTTTGATTTGCTGGCCATGTGATGCTAGTGTCTAAAAATACTGTTGCGTCACGTTCTATATTTATCAATGTTTACAAAAATAAATCGTTGCAACGGTAAAAAAGAAAGTGCATTAGAAAAAAACTGCGAAAACACGAATGTTCCCGTAATTCTGGAAAATTAGATTGTGATCAACCATTAGGTTTCATATATATGTATATGACACAGTGGCGGCATTTTGCATTTCGGTGATAAATTATTTTAAAAATCACAAATCACAATGTGTGAGTTAGTCGCTTTAAATGAAAGATGCTAAAATGAGATACTGGTAATCACTGACGCGGTTAGGTAGTAATTGTTATCTGTATTATCACATAAACGATACTGAATGACTGTTTTATCACATAAACAATACTGAATGATTACTTTGTGTAGACGCTCGTGATGAAATAATGCACGGAGGGGCACCTGAGGTCTTCCTCGACCATGAAAGCTGGAAAGTCGCCATATGACCTACGTGTCGGTGCGACGTTAAACCCAACAACATCAAATGAATAAATACTTTCTGTTGATAAGAGTGTTTTCAGAAATTTCTTCTTTTTTTTTTTTTTAAATAACTATTGATTTTATTGTTACCAACTTAATAAAATATCATAGAGTAGACATTTAAGGGGTATTGTGTACACATAATACCAGTCGAGTTAATTGACACGGAATTATACAGCCACAATATCCCCTTCAGAGCAGTATAATATTACTGTTACTTGACCGACTGCACCTAAAGCAAACTTTTGAGATAACTGATATTTATACACCAGTACTGGTGCCTAGGCCTACCTCTGTTCCAACCTTAACAGAACTAAAAATAAATCATAATAAATAGAGACAACAAAAATATAGTAAGTCAAGGGAAGACTTACCTCTAGCATCGCTGATTCACCAGTGCTATTAATTGGATCATTCGAATTTGTGTTTTGTCCTTTTTCCGTAAGATAGGACATAAAATCATGAGAAGGAAACTTTATTCTCTGTGTGCCATAAGGTGATTTACTCGGTAGTTCAGCACTGGATAGACTAAACCACGTTCCTGTCATTTCTTCGTTACTCGCTAATGGCGCAGATGATGGAAAATCCGTGCTGGAGCCATATATAACACCTTTGCTGGTAATTCCATCTCTCGCTCTAATACGAGTACAGTGACAGAAATACATAATATCCTCTTCCTTGTTTAACTTTATCATTTCAGTCAGACCTCCCCAATATTCGTTTAGCTTGTCTTTTTTGAGAAGAGGTTGAACCGTACTGCAAGCCATCATCTAGCCACGGACGTCAGTAGTAAAATACATGATTCTTCGTTTTAGATATACTTTATAATTACAACATGATCTAAAAATAAGGATATTCTGTACTTATGACTATTCATCGATATAAAAAGAATTAAGATGGATTCCCATCTGTATTACGTAACAATCTGATAGTAAAATGATTTGACTGATGTGTTATTTATAACTGTGTTATATGTTATTTATAACTTTGTTGTTATCATTGCTATAATGCTTAGCAATTCCTGTAAAACTTTTAGAGTGTCAGTTTCGTATTTAGGCTCAGGTTAAATAGGTAGATTGATTTTATATTCAATAGTTATTTATGATGTTTATAGAACTAAGGATTCCTAAGTTGTGTAAAACAAATGATCGATTTTTCTAGCTCTATGCGGACCGTCGAGTCTATTCTCTTACCTGTGGTAACAGAAGTCAGACGAAACAAAAACTGTCATCCATCAAGATTCAGCTCAAATATACGTAAAAAGTAAAGATGAGACACTCTTCGTCAGGTCACATGCTTTAAAATATACATATTGTTTAAGATAAGTCATTTGCAGACAATACGGTACAGGTCACATTTCTCAAAATTGTATTCTTTATGGTTTTTCGCACTGGTATCAGCGCAAATTTGTAGAATTTTCAAATTTTCTGTCCTCTGGCACGCAAAAGAACAAGGGAAGCTTCTGAAATTAGGTAGTCTTCTGCATCTTACACTATCTGTCTACTAAAGGTACTAGCAGTCTTCTGGAGGAGTCACCAATACGACTAAAAATAAAATTGCAGAATAACAGTTATTGGTAAGAATTAAATCTTTACTATTACAAATTAAGCTGTTTGCCTGAATAGATGTACTTTCTTTTTTCTATTGTTCTGACAATTCATTGATAAGCGAGTCTTATATTTATTTTTTTACTGATAAATGGTGTTTAACTTTAATATTTCTGATTATTTATGCTATCTACAATGTACTGAAATGCTGAAAATTATCAGTGAGGTATTTTTCTATTATCACTCACAGTGCTGAACTTCTTTCTTTTTTTTCAGAAAAAAATATTTCCTTTAAAATGTATTATTTAATTACCTCTTTGTGTTGCCTTTAGAATTACTGAAACCCTATGGTTAACCTAGTTTTCAAGCCATACACGAGTCATGTCATCTAGACAATCCTGTATAGAACAAGCTAGCAATACTAAAGATTTCAAAGAAACAAACCAAATCGCGACGAACTGGTATCGCTCGCCGAATGGTTTTGTGGTAAGGAATGGTAAAGAAATATATCCGACAAAATGTCAAGGATGTTACTTAGAAGCAAATAATTTAATTACATATGAAGTTAAAAGAACAGATGTCCTTAAGAGAGCACAAGTGATGGTGGTGCATGATTGGTGTAGTGGGGATGACTGCGTGGAGGAGCGAGGTGGGGAAAGTGTATAACTTTGCATAATGATGAATATTCATGTCAGGTTTAAGGTTATAAAAAAGAAAAAATGAAAAAAGTGGGGTGGGGAGGCGGCGTGACCAGGGCGGTGGAGGTGGCAATTAAACAATTAAAGGACAATAACTCTGAAGTTACTAAAGAGATCCTGACAAAATTGTGTGTGCACTACCACATTATGGTGATCTAAATTTTCTTAGTTCTAGGTTAAATATGTCACAAGTTATGAAGCAGAAATTACATCATTTATAGTACCTTTTATAGTAAACACTAGAAACTACAAAGGGGCATAACTCTGATGTTACTTGGGCAATCCAAATGAAACTTAACGGGCTGCATTTCCCTATAGTGGTAAACATGTATATGGAATTTTATTAAAATATTCCCAGCCACTTCATAGATACGGCTCCGGACGGACGGACGTAAAGACGGACAGCGCCAAAACTATATCCCTCATAGTAATGCTCTAGAATTGTTACCTTGGTTGTTTGAACTAGCCATATGTGCTTCCTACACTGTTTACTGTCTTTTGGTTGATCATCTGGCGACAGCACATTTAGTTGGTTGTTGACTTACTTAAAATGATCACAGGACATCAACTCAACCGTGCATAATATGCCAATATATTTCTTGATGTACTTTCTCAGCCAGTTAAACTGTCAGTTGTTTCCAATCTAAATTTTCCGACATAATTTGTTATGCTTTGCAGCTCCTAGATAAATATTTCCTAGCTATTTCTATTGAAATTATGATAAAATTTAATTCTACATATAGATTTACTTAGGACTTTCGGTTATTCTCGAGCTGCTTACGTTTTATTCTGACCTTCAGCATGTAATTGTGTGTTAAACAAAGCAAGCTTACGGTAATTCAACGAACTGACGGCATTGGCCCGAAACGTTTGAAATATGCACATTTACCTATTGACATTTCCCACTATCAGTCAGCCGCGGATCATGTATCTTTTAAACAAAATATTTAAATGAAGTTGTTTTTTTTTATATGGCGTTGTGTTGATTTTACGGACCTAATCATCAATATTCGATATCACTGTGCATAAGTGACAATGGTTATGTAACGGATGCATCGTATGTAACACGGAAGCCTAAATAAATCCAAATTTACCAAAAGGTATCGGTCTCATTTGCATAAGAAAGCATGTAATAAACAGAAAACTCGTCCACCTTTACAAAATAGCATAAAATAAAAAGAAATTTTGATTGTTTTCAGTTAGATATCGAAATACATCTTCACGAATAAGGGAGACAATTTAACATTTTCATGAAGACTAAGGAAGAAAATTAAATTTTCACGAAGGATTCGTAAAAATATTGAATTGACTCCCTTATTGGTGAAGATATATTTCGATATCACACTGAAAACAAACAATTATCCTCAATAAATTTTCTTCTGTGCCTTTTTAAAATCTCCAATTTTCGCTTCAGTGAGCTATATTAAATAAAACAACCCGACTGATTTCCTTTTCATTTCCTTATAATCAGTTCATTTTATGCATTTTGGTTGCCTGCAGATTACTTAAGATATTTCCTTTTGAAAACAGTTGAAATAAATAAATAAAAAGTAAATTTAAAATATATACAAGCTTAAAATTTATCTTCACCGGGTATAGGTACATGTGACATGCTCTTGTTATTGCATTTTTGAATAGAATATAAAATCTAAATATCATTTGTACTACCTGTTATCCTCCCATAATGGCCCGATATGTCCCTATACACTTACTAGTTCTGTACCTGCACTGACTGTTACAAGTTACCAGCGCGAAATTAGCAGTAGAGCAATAGCAGTTACAGCAGTATTACTTGCTATTACTGATTTGACGTTATAGCAGTTACATTAGTAGTATTGCTGTTACTGCTGGAACGTTATAGCAGAAACAGCTGTAATACTGCTGCTACTGCTAAAACTGCCAACTGTTGTAAAGTTATACCAGTAACAACGGTATAATTTATATCACCGTTGGCAGATGTATCTGTCTGAAATATTTTTCCGTTACAGCTTCTTTTTGTTGTAGGCACTTTGCAAATCCGTGGCACCGAGGCTGTGTTTTTAGTGTTCTGTGCTTCCGAGAAATTTACCCCTACCTATTATCTTTTAGCAGTAACAGCAGTATTACTGCTGCTACTGTTTGAAGTTATAGCAGTAACTGCAGTAGTAGGAAGTTGTGTGACATCAAAAATGTGTCCAATCTGCTTTAAATTTTGTCTTTTTTGTATCACATAAAGACTCAAACGATGACCTAAGATGACATTTAAGCGCAGAATACAGTATCTAATCACCAAAACTTGTTCCAGTGTCGCAATGAGGCATTTTTGGACGTATGCCGACGGCATACTAAAAATCTGTCGGCAATGTAATATGTATAGTATTTGGACCTATATACAAGCAACATACCCGCATGGTTCAATGCATCCCGAAACCCTCCTGAACATTGCGAAGTACATCAGTAACAAGAATTTGATCCCATTTTCAGACACCTGAAAAATCACTGTTCTTCGCTGAAACATAATTCATAATTTGGCTTCAACTAAATTTATCTTCGGATATAAACAACAGCAATATATCCACATGGTTAAATTCATCCTCAAGTCTCCCTGGACGCTATAAATTACAGCAGTACAAGGAGTCGAGCTCATTTTTGGACACCTAAAATTTTAAAAAATACGATTTCCGACACAATTTACTGTTCTAAATCGTTGCATCATGCTGAAACTGATGAAACTGATTTTATTATGCATCTCATAATGACTCCATCGATGACCTAAGGTGACCAAATCTTGGCTTAATTCCATCGTTTTGGCGCAGAAAACAGCAGTATTTAGGCCCCAAAATATTTTTCAAGTTCGTCATGATATGATTTCGACTAGTAGAGCATTAGCTTGTGTAGTGTAACGATGGCGACTAACAGAAATTCTGATGGTGTGGTGTAACGATGGGGATTACTAGGTAATCACTTGTAAGGTGAAACTGAAAGCCTGTAATTCGGGCTTTGTACTACCCGACTGCACAATATGGACACATGATTGTAAATCTCAGAATCACTACAGTTTTGCCTTTCAACAACTGGCCGTAAGCTCTTAGTGCAAGTTTAGCTGTTCTTATTTTCCCTAAAGTAGAACTCTTCTCTTTTTCATAATCTGACCATACATTATGACTTGTGGGTGACAATTTATAGGCGCCGTCCCAAGACGTCCTGGTTTCTATTTCTAGGTATAAATACCTAGTCATCAGACGAGTTAGATTCCCAGACACAGGTGAAAGGGAAATTATTTTCCCTGTGCATTGTGCTAGAAGTCTTGCTGAGACAAAAGGTAACTGATTCAAAATTGTATCTAAGGTTAAAATACAATCATTTTCTGATTTGACGCTGTTCCAACAGATTCCTATCCATTATAAAATCTGCGCCGGTACCCAAATCGATTTTTCGTCGTTTATGACGAAACCTGCTTCTAAAAGACTTTTCTTAACAAAAACCGAATCTGACCAGGTAAGATCGTACGTTTTATTTGTACCCCAACCATCATCCAGAACCATGACAATTTTTATGCCGTTGCTTCTCCAATATCTAACCTTACTAAAATGAAAGAGGCGCTACTCAGACCAAATGGTAAAACAGTAAAACAATAGTTTTTCCCCTTTAAATTGAAGCCCAGGAATGTTTGGTGAGCAGGAAAAATATATATCTGAAACAAAAAGAATCTTTTTCGAAATACTCTACTCCCAATTTCCAATCTTCAAAAGTGAAACTGTCTTTCCAAATGAATCTGTTAACTTTCACTAAATCTAAGATCAAACGTTTTTGCCTTGTTTATTGATAGAAACACTTAAAGGATTAACTGTGTGTAGACTATGTAAAGCGCCTTTGAACGTGAAATTGATCATGAAAAGGGCGCTATATAAATCTGGTATAATAATAATAATAATAATAATAATAGAGTGAAATTGGTTTGTATTATGTAACTATATAGCAAAACCGTTGCCCGTTGAACCTCGAATAACATATTCTCGCCTTTTCTGTGTCTTAAATAAGCACAGGTCAGCTATGTAACTTTACCTTACTTACCTAACCTTATAAGGATAATTAATGAACTAAGAAGAACCAGTTAAACCGAGAACGATAGTGAATACATTTATAATCCTATATGCCGCAGGGTCTAGTTTTCCTAATCCCCTATTGTTCGATATCGTATATCCAATATGCGACAAGGCAGTCTGAAAGACAGCTATATCTCCCGCCGCTGTTATGTATAGTGAAAGGGTTGATGGTATTGGGTGGAAGCGGTTTATGAGATATAGAGCGGACATAAAATGGAAGGCTCAAACCTTTGACCTTGAGTTGTGACCTTGACCTTGAGCCGACATGGCTGATTCATGAGCTCTCCACATCGTCTTGATGAGTTGATCATTTGACACAAGTTTCATGAAGTTACAGAGCGGACACAAAATGGAAGGCTCAAACATTTGGCCTTGAGTTGTGACATAGACCTTGAGCCGACATAGCTGACTCATGAGTTCTGCACATTGTCTTGATGAGTTAATCATTTGACCAAAGTCTCGTGAAAGTCTTTCAAGGCTTTAGGAGATACAGGGCTGATGCAAAATGTTACGGGCGGACGGATGGACGGAGACCTTCCTATAACCATCTACCAGTCTAGGTGGGATTAATAAATGATCGTTAGTGTAGGTATACTTTACAGCTGAACGACAGGTAATGCTTGATGTAAATTCGTGAAGAAAACTATCATGCAAATTCGTGAAGCAAATTAATATTTTCATTATCATTATAATGGTGGCGACTAGCAAACCATTAACCAGTGTGATGTAAACTTAGATAGGGCTGCGATAGGTAGAATATTGGCTAGTGTTTTGAAAACTTGCCGGGGATAGGACGGCGCCACGTAGAATATCGGCTAGTGTGGTGTACGGGTGGCGACTAGTAGAACATCAGCTAGAGTTATGTAAACTTCGGCTTTCTTATGTCGGAGGTACGGTAGCGAATAGTAAAACATAAGTTAGTGTGATGTAAGAGTTGCGACTAGTAGAACATCATCTAGTGTGTTGACTATATAACGAGTGAAAACATTTGAACAAGCTTCTTCTATGACGTCCTAAGCAATTGAATGCATTTACACAAAATATATTACAACAATCATTAGAATCAATTACATGTATATTAAGAGAAGAATGTATCCCAAGAGCTGCTATTTGCTCCATTGTAGATATCACGATTTAACTTTTTACAGGGGCCTCCGTGGCCGAGTGGTTACAGTCGCTGACTTCGAATCACTTGTCCCTCAAAACCTAACTTGGGATGTAGGATTCTTCATTTGAGGAGGACTTAAGGAAAGTCGGTGGTTCTACCCAAGTGCAAAAATTGTTGAAAAAGACGTTAAACCCGAACACACACACACACACACACACACACACCCCCCCCCCCCCACACACACACACACCCAAGTGCGCCCGTGATGAAATAATGCCAGGAAGGAAAGACGTTAAACCCGAACACACACACACACACACACACACACACACACACACACACCCAAGTGCGCCCGTGATAAAATAATGCCAGGAAGGATACTTGGGATCTTCCTCCACCATCAAAACATATTACCTATTAGGTTAACTGTCCGTCGTTACACAACTGAAATACTGTTGAAGAAGCGACGCTAAACCCAAAACAAACAGATTAAAGAACGATTGACCAAGTCAAATGCTTTAGATAGATCCAAATATATTGTACCTACAATTACATTGTTTTCTAATACTGGCTAATCTAGTAAGTGCAGTTTGATAATGAATGGCTTTCCCAAACCCATGACTATTTTTATATACAAATGTAACAATTTTTTTCTGCCGAGAAATAGCCGTTAGTAGAGTGTGACATAGCGTTCTAAAATCAAAGACAACGCAAGAGGAAGAACAGAAATATGTCTGTAATTATCTCTTTTGACCTAAATAAATAATAGAAGTATTAGAATTAAATATTTTTAGGTAAAAACAGACGAAATAACATTAGCTGACAACAGAAGGAATCGTGCACCTAAGTTGTCAGAGTCTGTTGATTTTACTGATGTCAAGGGATTTAAGATGTTTCAGGAACTCAAAACTCTTGTGTAACAAGAGAAATCAAAAAGTGAGGAGAACTCTTTGATTTTTTCATCATTTCCCCCGCAAGTGTTGGACATGAATATTTTTCACATGATAGGATTTTTTCTGCAACATTTTTGTGAACACTTGAAAACTTTCATCAGACATATTGGCAGTTGCAAATGGATCAGTAACAAGATTATCCTCAACATCAGTTAAAATAAATGTGTGTAGTTCTTGAATTTAAATCTGACGTTTTCTGAAGACTATTCCGTTAAAGATGACAGGATTGACTTTATAGGAATTAACAGTTTCATCTGGATATTAATACAAGTGACTTTAATGATTTTCTCCATGTTTTCTTATTGACCACATAATTATCTTTGTGAAACCTGTTCCTAGTTTAATACCATACCTGTATGCTGCGGTTGAAACATATTTTCACAGTTTTCATATAGAAGGAGCATGTCTAATAATCATAAAATAAATCAGCAGAACCATCTGGGTTGAGAAGATCATCCGGTAACCACCACGGTTGTTCTGACAGACCATTAAAAACACGTGTTTCATCAAATCTTTTCATGGATCTATGATTAATAGTTCAGTGGAGTGCGCCTCTCTACCGATTAGATGACACTTTGCTTGGAAATTATGGCTACCCATTGGATATGGTGCCTGCTTTTGTGTTTTGTCAGTTCCTGTGATATGCTGGCTCCGTAATCTCAGATCCCCTTTCTAAATATCAGTTTGTTCAGTTCTGCTCATTGCTTTCTCGTTTAGGGCAAACCATTTATATTAACTGGGAACCATACGCCGCTTTTCATGGAATTACACGCTAGTGTATCATTGAAGGTTCCAAGTGCACCGCCGTATGAACATATCTGCGGATGTCTTTAAATTGTTATTGTGCTTGTAGCATGTGTAAATGTTGAGTCTGCTCAACCCGGGGCTAGAGGGCGTGAACGGTAGCATGCATTTCAACTACCGTCCACGAACAGGCTCAATCAAACCGAGCCTGCAACATTTTCGTTTTTGTCGTGTTGTGCGACCTTAAGAGTTTCCATTTTTTCTATTTTATGGAATATATAGAAATGCTAATTTGTAATATATGTTGAGGCATGATCAATTAATGGAGAAGACAGGTTTGTAAGTCTTTTAGGATACTGAACAAGTTGTGTAAGATTTGCAGGCTCTTCAAGCTCAAGTCATGGATTACCAGAATGGTCAAGTCTGTTAAAGTCAAAATTGAAATCAACAGGCAAAATATATTCCAGATTATCTAAACATTATTTTTCTAGGGAAATAGTGAACTGTTTCAGAAAATCAGGATTTAAAGAAGAAGGCCTTAGCAAATTAGCAAAACCACCATTTGTTAAACAATTATTTCGTTTACAGCAAAATCCAGTTGATAACACACCATTTTAACCGTGTGATAGACTTGTCAAAAACTCACTGTTTTTCTTCTAATTGATTAATACTCTGTATGTATAAAAATTTGATTGCGGGAGAAGGTAATGTTTAAGATTTTAAAATTGATCATTCTATGGCTTACATGATAAGGAGTTCACTAACCCTTTCTGCTCAATACATTATTACAAGAGTATCATATGTACGAGTGATTTAGGTCACTGACTTTGAATCAAATGCCCCTCACCGTTATTGGTTTGAAATCTTGCTTAGAGTGTGGATTTTCTTTTCTTGTCAGAAAGCTTTGCAGTTGGCTTATGAAAAGTCGGTGGTTCTGACCCGATCACTGTCCATGCCCGAAAAAATCCAAGTGGTCTTCCTCATCTATCAAAAACTTGCAAATCACCATACGATCTACAGTCGTGTCGGTAAGAAGTGTAACTCAGCAAATGAAGAACACGAGCATTCACCATGCAAATATAGCATTTATTGTAAAACTTGATATTATACAAATCAGTATATTTAGTTTGAACATATATTTCTGCATGTAGCTTGTACAGCTGGACTGCATGTATAATATTATGTATTACAAGACCACACTCGTGCGAATATTAGCTCCTCTGTATATAACAGTCAGATATTATACTTATGTAGATATGTTCAATGTCTCAATGTTTAAAATGTTATTTATTGTTTGTATATTTCATGTACGGCGAGAAAATGTGTACATTCTTTTTCTTATTTTTCTAAAATCTGTGATAAATACAATATAAAATATAATGTGACTGTCAATTTCGGATTCTGTACCTTACGAAAACAATTAACAGCGTCTGTTCATATATAAATAGCTGACGCAATGCAATATAGTCACAATTTTGTGCATTACGTCAATGGATTATAACAATTAAAATTGGACTTACCTTGTGTCATTCTAGGCCTTATGTCAAACTTGCAAAAGACTCAAAGAAAGAACACATGTCGACAATTGAAACGATACGCTAGCTACAAGACAATAACATTTAACTAATTAAATCCACCCATATAGCTCAACGACTAAACATGTAAGGGAACATTTGTGGAACTTAGATTAAATAGTCTTCAAACTTGTGCCTTGACGTCCAAAAGACTAAAAAGAACATTAGAACTAGAAAAATTGAAAATTGAAACGTTTGGCTAGCTGCAAGACCATAACAATTTAACTGATAAAATTCCCCTGTAATGTTCAAAGGGAACATTTGTACAACTTAGCCTGTTTATAATGGCAACCCCACCAACTGCTCAGGTACCTCAGTCTACGATACCAGCAAGGCAATAACAGTTGATAAAGGATTTAAGGTTTAGGAGTATATCACCAAAACACATAAATATTTTATAAACGAATAACATCGTTACCAATATTTTACTTAACCATTACATGTTCTGCCGTACTGTCCCGTACTGAAAATATTCTGAAAAAGTTGTCCCCTTTGAAAATGAATGCCATTTGTAAAGAAATAAAAATAAATAATTGCTGAAAACTGTGTTCCACTTAATTATGTGAAATTTTAACACTCGCATGCGATTGCAAATGAATCAAAACTAACATGTGTAACAGTTCTTTGAAAATGGAGAATTTTTGAAGGCGTTTGACTGCCCGGAAGTGGGTCCCATTTAGGCAGTCTTTTTTCGGAATTCAATGTTTATATTATTATACTGACACTTGTTTGTTTGTTTTGAGTTTTGACCTTGAGTTGAAATGGCTGACTCATTAGTTCTTGATGAGGTGATCATTTAAACCAAGTTTGATGAAAATCCTTCAAAGGGTTTAGGAGATACAGAGTGGACACAAAATGGAAGGCTCAAACCTTTGACCCTAAGTTGTGACCTTGACGTTGAGTCGGCATGGCTGACTCATAAGTTCTGCACACTGTTTTGATGAGGTGATCATTTGACCCAAGTTTTATAAAATTCCTTCAAGGTGTTTAGGAGATATAGAGCGGACACGAAATGGAAGGGTAAAACATTTGACCTTGAGTTGTGACCTTGACCTAGAGGTCACTGACTCATAAGTTCTCCACATCACCTTGATGAGGTGTTCATTTGACCAAAGTTTCATATGAATCCTTCAAGGGAATTAGGAGATACATAGTTGACACAAAATGGAAGGCTCAAACCTTTGACCCTCAGTTGTATCCTTGACCTTGAGCCGGCATGGCTGACTCATAAGTTCTGCACATCACCTTGATGAGGTAATCATTTGTCCCAAGTTTGATTAAAATCCTTCAAGGGGTTTAGGAGATATAGAGCGGACACAAAATGGAAGGTTCAAACCTTTCACCCCAAATTGTGACCTTGACCTTGAGCCGGCATGGCTGACAAAGGTTCTGCACATTGCCTTGATGAGGTGATCATTTAACCCAGGTTTTATAAAATTCCTTCAAGGGGTTTAGGAGATATAGAGTGGACACAAAATGGAAGGCTCAAACCTTTGACCTTGAGTTGTGACCTTGACCATGAGCCGACAAGAGGCTGACTCATGAGTTCTGCACGCACCTCGTCTTGATGAGGTGATCATTTCGTCCAAGTTTCATGAAAATCCTTCAATGGGTATAGGAGATATGGAGCGGACACGAAAGTGTTACGGACAGACGGATGAAGGACGGACGGAGACCATTCCTATAACCCCACCCCACTTGTGGCGGGGGATTAAAAACAAAACACACACAAAACAATAACAAACAAACCATTGACATTGGGTTGAATTTAAAAGCTATAGGACAGAGTCACAGAGTCTGAAAAAACCATGTAGATTTATAACTAATCGAAATGACCTACAGAACGATGAAATCAATTCCGCTTAAGCTAATATTCACAAAGTCAATACAAACTATCAAACCTGTGCCATGAAAAGTCAAAGAAATAAGATAGAGTCTATAATGACTCATCTCCAAACGAGGGATAATTTAATGTTCTATGGCAAATCTTAAGCAAAGGACTGTTCTTAAGAAGGCTTAGATAGGAATGCGCGTTCAGTTTTCCTACTCGTAAACAAAAAACTTGTTCCCACTATGCTTCTTTATAGAAGCAATGGGTCAAAAGTCAGTTAAGTTGCCGACAAACTATATGTCTGAGAAGAGGATTATATGTTGAAGGTACACTTGCATATCATCAGTCAATGCTGGTGAATATTTTTATTGTTTTACGTCACACCGACACAATTATAGGTCATATGGCTACCTTTAAGCTTTGATGGCAGAGGAAGACTCCAGGTGCCCCTCCGTGCATTATCTCAGCACAGACGGACACCTTGGTAGAGCTAACGACCTTACATAAGCCAGCTGGATGGCTTCCTCACATGAAGAATTTTACGTTTCGTGTGAGGCTCGAACCTACATCGGTTAGAGACAAGTGATTCTAAGTCAGTCCTCAATGCTGGTATAAGAAAGAGCTGCCCAAACATTTAGCAGTTATCCCAACCGTAGGACTCAAAACAATGCCAGCAGAGCTCAAAAGATCAACGCAAACTAGGGAGGTCAACCTAGGCATCTCTCTTTTATTGTAATGAATATATTAACTTAATGGACTGAAACGCAAACTCGCAAACAGAATTTTCTAGACCATATTAAAACTTTGACATAATTTTCGTAAAAGAATCTTGGACTTCTGACAAAGACACTTCTAATTTAGAACTTGAAATTTATGTCGTGATATGTCTAAAAGGATACAGTGTGGAATACTAGTATCTGTTTATGTTAGAAACAATTATTAAAAAGACACTCAACAAACAGGTATCATATGGTTAAATATTTCCCAATATTTTCAACATAGTTAGATGCTTATGTTTGTAATTTGTAATTTCTATGTGTCATCTTCCGTTCTTACGTATAGAGTTCTCAAGATGTATAATTTCCTACCTATAAGAACTAGGGTGTGTTAAGCATAATGATCTCGGTGATATGTACTTAAAGTGATAAAGCTTTTATTTATACATTTCCATCTGCACACTTGTGCCGAAATGTGAAAACACAATTATTACTTATTCAAGCTGTTATACCCAATATAATATCAATTTATATTGGTATGTATTGGTGTCCCATCCCTTCAGTCACTGTACATGGTGCCATGACTCTAGGTGAAATATTTTTAGATTACTACAACATAAAATTTTAAGCACATCATGTTTATTTTAACTAAGTCAATTACCAAAACTCTGGTCTGGCTAAGTGAAATTCCATACAGAACACCAGGTGCACTAAACCCTCTAAAGGTTAAAAACTTTCTAGATACATGTGACACAAACTTTTATGCACTTAATGCATATTTATGACTGAGTCAAGAGCATACTCTGGGCTTCCAGAGTGAAACCCAAAACAAAACTTACAAACTGCACAACTTCACATGCTGAATAATATTCCTACATAGTTTCATGACTTCAGGACAAATGATTGAAGATATATGCAACACAAAACACAAACTTTAAAACACACTTAATGTGTACTTTTCACTACGTCAACGACCACAACTCTGGTCCTGCTGATTGGAATCTCAAACAGAACACTAACGTTTACATGCTAAACATTGTATAACAAATCATTTCTGAGATGCAGGCGACACAAACTTTTATGCATATTTTGACGAAGTGAAGTGCAATCTTAAACAAAATCGTAGGTGCAGAACATCTTAGGTCAAACAGTGAAACTTCCAGTAACAACATTGCATACAAAATCTTGCAAAATATGTGAAACAGTTTCAAATTCCAACTTCACGACAGATTGTGCCAAAGATGCTAAAGATTATTGAACGTGCAGACATGTAGGGAAGTAATCAGAAAAAAGTTAATATCGAAAAGAATAAAATATAAGGGTAGTTTTCCCCGAAGCACAGAGCATCCCAAACACAGCCATAAAGCCATGCATCGCAAAGTAGGCCCATAACAAAAAAAAAGAAGTTGTAACGGAAAAATATTGTAGACATTAGTACATTACATATATATATAAAAATACAGAAAAATGGGGATGGGTGGTAAGGGGTAGATGAAAGGGTCGGGTGTAGGGGAAAGTGGAGCAAGGATGAATATTTAACAGGGAAAGCCAATTTCCTTAAACGCAGTATTCCTACGACGTCGCAGACACGCACGTACAAAACACACACGCACCCATAACTAGCATCCACAGATAATCAAACAGAAACGTAAGAATAAAACAACATTATGCGGCACACGAACAAATACACACACACTCACATACAGACACACATATGCAGGGAAAACAACAATAAGGCACCGCATTAGGACAATCGGCAGTCAAAATTATGGTGGGCACGATAACTTACTCTTGGTAAAAGGAGAGAGGTAGCAAATGCAATGGAAAGGGAAGGGATGGGGGTAATGGGGATAGTGAGGTGAAAGAGGAAAGAAACGCTTACAACATAAAAAGACGACAAACACAACGCAAAGTACGAGACTGACTGAAAACATGTTGACAACAGTGGCACCGCCTTGGAACGGTCAGTAACCCATGAAAAGGAAACTGGGGGTTTAAACACATTTAGGGTATGCCAACCTCGCACTTACCCTATTTACAACAAGTTAGACAAGACAGTGTAAATAAAATCACTCCCAGCTGAGAAAGACTCGAACATTAGTGACAAAATACCAGATCCTATAAAAGATAATAGGTAAGGGTAGATTTCTCGGAAGCATAGAGCACCGAAAACACAGCCTCAGGGCCACGCATTTGCAAAGTAGGCCCACAGGAACAATATTACAGACGGGCTGCTTCAAACGTCTAACAAGTACAAATAAATTTATCCCAAATATAGAGTTGGTGGAAGAATAGGTAAAAAGAGGGTGGGGTAGGGGAGGAAGTTGAAGGGGAAAATAGCGTCAATCTAAGGTATAACTTTTTGTTGGGTTTAACGTCGCACCGACACAATCATAGGTCATATGGCGACTTTCCAGCTTTGATGATGGATGAAGACCCCAGGTGCCCCTCTGTGCATTATTTCATCACGAGCGGGCACCTGGGTAGAACCACCGACCTTCCGTGAGCAAGCTGGATGGCTTCCTCATATGAAGAATTCAAAGCCCCGAGTGAGGCTCGAACCCACAATGAAGTGGGGCAAGTGATTTGAAGTCAGCGACCTTAACCACTCGGCCACGGAGGCCCTCTAAGGTATAATTACACCAATGTATTCAACAACTTGTCTGAAGTCAGAGCACTAAGAGCCTAACTTTTAAAGGCAAACTAAGCAAGCTGCAAGACAAATTTCACTCCCTCTATCCGTTTTCTGTGTGTAGAATTTAAGAGAAAAGCATCAAGGAGTCTTTATTAGTAATCGCACTATCGAGATTACCCGTAGAGGGGTCAAAACACGCTTAGATCTAGTTGTTCATGAAAAATGACCCAACATACAATGTACTTCTAAACAAAGCGATAATGTGAAAAACATCAAATATGTTAAAAATATTTTAAGTTTTGAACATAGACATCAGATAAAAACATCCAAAAAGTGTATTGTTATGTGAAATACATCCGTAATCAAAATCGCATGCATATCATACACTATAGTTCATGTTGGCCGACCAAATGATGTACTTAAGGTATAAGACCCCTAATAGTAATGTTTAAAAGTGGCATTTGCTTGGTATGTTCTTACAGTTGACCGTGCTTCGCACTGTGTTGCAAAGTTTCAAAAACTTTTACGGTGCCGTTTTTATAAATTTTGCGTAATTTATGGTATTTCCCCAAGCTCAAGTAGAGACAAATTTCAAAGTGATGGCTTTTATCCCAAACGTTTGCAGAGAATTCATTATACCAATACTGTAAAATCTGGTAAATAAGCGTATACGCTTATAATAATTTTAGTGACACTTTTATGTGCCTATTTTTGATATGCGCTTATACTGGAGCCTAAACTATGCGCTTATATGTGATATGCGCTTATAGACAAGCCGTGTCCGCCTATGTTTGATATATTAGGAAAATTGACAGTGCTTACCTTGGTTGAAAAAAAAAACGAAAGTAAAACATGGTCATGGACTTGAGCAGTGAACTACTTCCTTTTATTGCATAGGCCTACAGTATCTATACATAATGAAAGCATAATGAACTACTCAATTTGCAAATAATGTTCATTCTCTCGGACCATTCAATAATTGTTCAACACTAAAATTGTAGCATTTTATCAATATTCTTTTCACAGATTTACAAAACAACTTTCTGGTATTCAAACTTTTACTTCCATTTACTGAAAACATTTTCTAATCAAAACGCATGATTATCGTAAACAATTACCGTTTTATCAGACAATAGACGTTAAAATCATTTAACACCCATCGGCTATTCAACAGGTAAGAACACTTGTCACCTGTATTATCACGGTATAGTGGACGCAACTTGACCCCGATGGTTGACCTTTGTATTATAATACATAATGAGGCACAACCTATTATTGAAAAGGAGTGTACGTAAAACGCTGTATACAAACTAATTACATATAATATCACGGCTACTCTAAGCTCCCTTATTTCTATAATGAAATAATCGAGATGAATAATCAGCCTAAGGTCAACCATCGCGGTCAAGTTGCGACTACTATATAATACTGTTAATTACGTCTTTTGTTGCATCTGTTGTTTGTTTACCAGTAATCGGATATGCGCCTACTTTCGAGACAAAATTATGGTAAAGGCATGACATGCGCTTATTATCCCATACGGAATAACGCCGCGGCCATATGCGCTTACTTTTGATATGCGCTTATATTCGAATATGCGCTTATTTACCAGATTCTACAGTATTTTTTTTATAAATGATTGTTCCTTTTTTGGGCCGTTTCCTTCAATTTGATTGGCTAACAGATTTTTTTTACAAATATGTAAAACAAATTTGTTCGGATAACTTTTGTGCTGCTCCCAATGTTGAACTACTTTTTTCACTTTTTATTTGTACTGCCAGTACATAGATTTGAAATAATTTGTAGATCTACATTTGTAAGAATAAAACAGGTTTTTATACTAAAAATGTCTCGCTGGTTTTTACTTTCACTCTATATAAATTTTACGACGGTCCCTCTACCTGTCGTCTAAAAATAAAATTAGGTCACTGTCATTATGCAAATGAGTGTTTACAAAACACAACAACAACAACCACAACTTCGTCTGCGGTCTATCGATTCAGTTCAGTTTTCACTTGTCAATTGTCACTTTTTAGCTCACCTGAGCACAAAGTGCTCAAAGGTGAGCTTTAGTGATCGCCCTGTGTCCGTCGTCCGTCGTCAGTCGTCCGTCGTCAACAATTTGACTGTTAACACTCTAGAGGTAACAATTTTGGCCCAAACTTAATGAAACTTGGTCAGAATGTTACCCTCAATAAAATCCTGGACGAGTTCGATATTGGGTCATCTGGGGTCAAAAACTAGGTCACCAGATCAAATCAAAGGAAAAGCTTGTTAACACTCTAGAGGTCACAATTTGGGTCCAATCTTAATGAAACTTGGTCAGAATGTTACGCTTAATAAAATCTTGGTCGAGTTTGATATTGGATCATCTGGGATTAAAAACTAGGTCACCAGGTCAAATCGAAGGAAAAGCTTGATAACACTCTAGAGGTCACATTTTAGCCCAATCTAAATGAAACTTGGTCAGAATGTTACCTTCAATAAAATCTTGGACGACTTTGATATTAGGTTATCTTGGGTCAAAAACCAGGTCACCGGGTCAAATCAAAGGAAAAGCTTGTTAGCACTCTAGAGGTCACAATTTGGGGCCAATCTTAAGGACACTTGGTCAAAATGTTACCCTCAATAAAGTCTTGGACGAGTTTGATATTGGGTCATCTGGGGACAAAAACTAGGTCACCAGGTCAAATCAAAGGAAAAGCTTGTTAACACTGTAGAGGCCAGATTTATGACTTATCTTTATGAAGCTCGGTCAGAATGTTAGTCTTGATAATTTCAAGGTCCAGTTTGAATCTGGGTCATGTAGGATCAAAAACTAGGTCACCAGGTCAAATCAAAGGAAAAGCTAGTTTACACTGTAGAGGCCACATTTATGACCATATCTTAATGAAACTTAGTCCGAATGTTAATCTTGATGATCTATAAGTCAAGTTTAAATCTGGGTTAGGTGGGTTCCAAAACTAGGTCACTAGGTCAAATCAAAGGAAAAGCTCGTTAACACTCAAGAGGCTACATTTATGACTGTATCTTCACGAAACTTAGTCAGACTGTTAATCTTGGTGATCTTTAGGTCAAGTTCGAATCTGGGTCATGTCTGGTCAAAAACTAGGTCACTGGGTCAAATCGAAGGAAAAGCTATTTAACATTTTAGAGGCCACATTTATGACCATATCTTAATGAAACTTGGTCAGAATGTTAATCTTGATGATCTTTAGGTCAATAGGTCAGGTGAGCGATACAGGGCCTTCATGGCCCTCTTGTTACAGAAAATAAGCTAAAAAATGAGTCAAAGCTCAATTTTGAGTGATATAAGTATGCCAACGTTCCAAGTCCTCTGGGACATCTTGAAAGAGGACGACTGGGCGGAGGACATGCAGATTACTGTGCAGTTAACTCAAGAGGAAATCAAAGATTTGGAGACAGAAATGGTAAAATTATTGTCACAAAAATACTCATATTCATTGTAATTCATTCAAATCATGCCTTTTCTAGTAGTCAATTTTTAAGCGGGTCGATTCTTTAGCGACAAACGTAGACTTGACTGACTAGTTTTTGAAGTCAAGCAACGCCCAGCTGGGTCTGTGCTTGGAAGGGTGTCCGCTGTCTGTGATAATGACTGAGTGGATCTAGTCAAAATAATGTGACTCAAAAGAATTCTAATATATTCTACAAATATGTAGTCAAAATAATACCACTTCTGATGTTTTTGTTATAAATGTTATTTGACCTGCACAAAATTTATATTCATTAAATTTTATAACCAAATTCATTTTTACATTGTAAATAGCAAGAATATCATCAGTAGTAAGTCGGAACAGTAGTAAGTCGGAATAGCTGTTTAACAGCTTGCACAAGATAAAGCTCACATTAAATTTAACAATTTGTTTTATCACAGTTTGAGGAGGAAATTCTAGCGCAGGCGCCTAACATCGAACCTAGCCAGACACAAGACGCCTAACGTCGAACCCACCCAGACGCAGGCGTCCTACGTCAAACCCAGCCAGACTCAGGCGTCCAACGTCCAACCCAGCCAGACGCAGGAACCTGTCGCCCAACCCAGCCAGACGCAGGCACCTAACACAGAACAGCCCAAATTGACAGTACCTTCTATCCCAAATAAAAGGTTCAAACACTTTACCGACGCAGAACTGGATGAACACCTTACCAACGCAGAACTGGATGAAACGGAAGATGCAGTTTACTCCAAATCGACGAACCGTAATACAAAGTGGGGCCTCAAAGCATTCAATGGTATGAATAAAATGTTTTTATTGTCTCCCTAAAAACTATAAATAAAATATTTTCGGCATCTATTATAAACTGTTTAACACTCAAACATTTAATTTAACATTTGTATGAAGCAAAAAAAATAAATAGCCAAAATGTCCACATATTCAAATTTTCTTTAAGTCTGTGTCATTGTAAGATCATTTGAAAGTATGAAAATGATATAATAAAATTTGGGAAATAAAAAATTAGGTTTTTTATACAGGATAAATACTAATATGAAATACAATCATTGATATAAAATTTTAATTTGTGTTTTAAGATATAAAATTATGTTTCTTAATTCATGAGTTTTCTATTTTTTATAATGTTAATCTTTGTTAGCCAGTGACATTTATTGAAAACCATTCAGCATAAAAATAGGGTTCACCCTAAAAATACCTTTTTGTTATTTTAATCAAATGCTTAAAATCTAATAAATCAATTAGAGCTTAAGTTTTGATAATATTCTTATGCTTAGTACTATATTCAAGATATTTTGTACTTTCAGAATGGTCTATGGAAAACCTAGGGAGGTTAGTAGACCTCCACACCATTGACCCGGTGGAGTTGAATGAACTGCTGAGATTTTACGCAGAAATGACTCCAAAGCAAACAACCATGGAACATGGGGCCAAAAAAAGGTTTCACCTCAGAGCAAGCTGCAGAATATCATAAGGCCTGGCATGGACATTGTCAAAAATATTGAATTTCAAAAATCAAACAAAATTAATGCTTGGGGGTGGAATTAAAGAAAACCCTAAGAAATGGTCTTTCAAGGCCTGTGGAGCATTGCCCGGTTATTGATAGGGGGATATAGGGCTTATATCGAGTTATTTACGACAAGGGGGTCCGGTGGCGTTACGGCATAGGGTGTGGTATCAACTGGTCTTCCAATTTGTGTTACGTGTCATTGAATTCCAAGAACAGTTGAAAATGAATTCGTTTCAATTCTGCGTTGATGAATATGATCATGAATATGTTACACTTTCACATGAAACAAAGAAAAAAAGAACCACCAGGGTGGTACATCCCAAACCACTGCCAAATCTGAAAACCCAGATAAAGGATGTATCATCAGCCCGATAACCCATACAGTGCATATAGCTGTCTTAAAGAATTGATAAACAAATCAGCCCCTGAATGCATCTCCTTGTTCAATAAAATTAACTCTGAGGCTCTACCAAATGAATCAGAAACATGGTATGTCGCCAATACTGTTAAGAAACACTCGTTTTCGCAATGTCTGCCCGACATTTGCAAGAACGCTGGGTGTCAGAGATACACTGCCCGCTCGATTTGGGCAACCAATATCAGTGGGCTTGATGATCTCTCGTTTCAAACACGTGAAATCACTTTTATATCGGATCATAACACTGAAGAATCTATATTCAAGAAACGTCAACTCCAACAAAAAACAAAACTAGCATTCCCCCTCTTATGCTTATGAATCCACAAATCAAAAAACCTACCTCATCTCTAATGCCAGTAATGGATGCTTCTCCCAGTCCCAGTCACTCTCTAACTGGACCCCCTGTCGCGAAAACCAATGACATTAAAACTCAATCACTTGAAAAAATCAGTAAGTCTGGCTTTGAAGAAAACGCGACGTTCAGAAATTGCACCTTTCACTTTTAAAACACAAAATGTGTCAGAAAACACTGAGAACATTGAAATAACCTTGACAGAAAGAAACATTTGTTAAATTTAGGGTGAACTTGAACTGACAAAGCTGACTAAAAATACTTCGTTCACAGTAGCTAATATTTTTCTGATGTTGAAAAAAATGTTGTGTTATTATTTCATATAATTATCATAGTTGTTAAATCCCAAAATAAAATAAAATCTAGTTGAAATTGTTGATTTTATTCTTTGTTATATTCCTACGCGTTCCATTTTTGCACATTGACCTAGATTTTTAGTTTCCGTTTTAGAGCAGAGAGAGCAGTTCAAAATACTTAAAAATGACTGACTTGAAAACAATGACTATAAAAAGAAACAAAAGTAATAAATGTCATATTTTTTTGTTTTGCACACTTGTAAAACCCTAAACCTCGTACACGGCCGTTATCGGATATGTGTACTTCGGTTTCGCGTTTTACAAGTGTGTAAAACAAAACAAATATGACATTCATTCCTTTTAACATTAAGCATTGGTAAACAATTATAAAACTTAAAATAAAACTGTCAATATCATTTTTCTAGGGTGCCTCAAGTAAACGGATTTAATGAGACAGAATTCTATCTCCAACATTGAAAAATTAAGGTCGAATCCTGCGGGTCTGTTTTGAATTTTGCTCACTTCATTCAAAAACAACAGTAAGAAATCTATTTTCAAATGAATTTTTTCCACTTTTGTACAATAAATCAATAATAAGTGTTGAAAGAAGTAAAAACTTACTAGAAAAAAAGGGAAATAAGGGGGAAAAAATTAGTCCCAGTGGGGCTTGAACCTACGCCCCCCCCCCCCCACCCCCCCACACACACACACCAGTCAAAGTAGGTTTATGGTAAGAATTGAATACTCTTCAAAAATGAGGTACTCTATTATGGGCCTTATACCTTAACCGGTGAATATAGTTTAATTTGTTTATCAAATTATCGATAGTAAATAATGTGATACAAGACCAAACCTTACATTCAAAGGCAGTAGACATTTTTTGCATCCACTTGTAGGGTAACAATACAGGATCAAACGAAAACGGATAATGAATTATGGAACGCTATAATTACACCATGTGCAAGCATGCATTAAAGTTCAATAATAAGTTATAACCAATGGATTCCGGTCCAAATATGCTGGCCCGGCTCTGTCGTGTATTAATGTCTTTAATACATATTTTGGGTTGCACTACTCAAGGGGAGTAATTATAACTCCTGACGCTAGTTGTCAATGGCTAAATCGTTTGGGGTACTTTGTCTCAAAATATGTGTTGCTTCGTATCTGGAAGCAAATGGGGTCAATATAGGACAAATATAAGTGAGTGCACTAAACCTATTATTGCACATTTAGACAAATTACAGACTTCAGGAGTGGCTCAAATTATGTGTCGTTCTACATTTTTAGAATGAGAATGACGAACCATTAGACGAGTTTGATAGACACACAAATACTAATATACTTCGCTCCTTACCGTCAAGTTGAAAGCTGCAGTAAAAAAAATACAAGAGTTTTCTAACCTGAAGCGAATTTATTCATGCGTTTCCGAGCCATGGAAATATTAACTAATTCATTAATTAAAATTTTGGCTGTTAATTGTGAATGAAAGATTTAGCAAACAACTGAATAAACATTCCCTTTCTTCTAGATTACTTTTATCAAGAATTGTCAGATTATATTTTTTTTCAGACATTCGAAATATATCCTTATTAGAACACTAAATCTAGATCCAGTTTGCTACGGCATAAATATGCGATTACATGTGTGAATGGTAAATGTTGTCTATCATGTTTCAAGAAAAGCAGGATGTTCCATGTAACTTGATAACGCTTAGGCGTCTACTGTATTCAGTATTTCATGCTTCTCAAAGCTACTTATAAGAACAGTTCTTATTACTACTGAAGTATAGATATTTAATTTACTTTTTAAGAAGTAACGCAAACAGTTATACTAACTTGATTCAATTAGATTTCTGTCTAAATGGCATAACGGACGATAAAGCATGGCTGTGATAGGATGTGCGGCTTTGTGTTTTCTGGCAGGTAAATAATACTAATTTGTTGTTGTTATTGTTGTTGTTGTTCAATAAATGTTTCGAAATCAGTTAGTATCGTTACAAATTTTCTCGGGTAAATGCTGATCTATCATGCATAAAATGCAGAGTAAAAATTTCAAAAATGCATTTTGAAAAATAATAGTTAAGGTATTAGGCCCATAATAGAGTACCTCCTTTTTAAGAGGATTCATTTCCTACCATAAACCTACTTTGACTGCAATTTTCAGTGGTGGGGGGGGGGTGCGTGAGGGCGGGGAGGGAGAAGCGTAGGTTCAAGCCCCACTGAGACCAAATGTTTTTTGCTTATTTTCCTTTTTTCTAGTAAGTTTCTACTTCTTTCAAGACTCATTATTGATTCATTGTATAAAAGTGGAAAAAATTCATTTGATATGAGATTTTTTGCTGTTCAAAGTGAATTTACCTCTGAAACAGAAGGGGTAGAGTTAGACATCTTTAAAAATACTGAGTTACATGCGGTAAAAGTTCTCTATTTTACCTTCATTCTTTAGATTACATAATGTGAAAGAAATTTAGGTAAGTTTTACTTCTGCCTAAGGTTATTTTTGAATGAAGTAAGCAAAATTCAAAACAGACCCGCAGGATTCGACCTTAATTTTTCAATGTTGGAGTTAGAATTCTGTCTCATTAAATCCATTTACTTGAGGCACTCCAGAAAAAATTATATTGACAGTTTTATTTTAAGTTTTATAATTGTTTACCAATAGTTTGATATTTCTTTTATAAAAAAATAATGGTATAATGAATTCTCTGCAAACGTTTTAGATAAAGACCGTCAATTTGAAATTTGTTTCTACTTGAGTTTGAGGAAATACCATAAATTACACAAAATTTAGAAAAAACGGCACGGTAAAAGTTTTTAAAAATTTGCAACACAGTGCGAAGCACGGTCAACTGTAAGAATATACCAAGCAAATGCCATTTTTTTAAACATTACTATTAGGGGTCTAATACCTTAATAAGATTTTTTTATCGTTTCAAATAACCAGTTGTAAATATATGTAATTGACAATAAATAGTCTCCGGATTTAGTTTGCGATTCCGGACTTATATTTATTTTTTTTTATATATCAAGCATAACAGAATATTTGGCCATTTGTTTCTATATACCTCAAATAATAATTCTTTGGACGATATCTATCCTCAAAAATATTTTCTCCTGTGGGGATTTTGCTTTACGCGGAACATCGCGCGTTAGGTTTTCTTTCACTTTATCAATTACACAAGAAAAACCTTGTGAATTTCAATTCGATCTTCTCTTATTGAAATAATTAATATTGTGATAACATTCTTTTTAGAGATATTATATAAAATAAAACGACAAAATATTTCTTTATGAGACCTGAACTTATTTTAGGTATCAACAAAGCGAATAACAGTCAAACACGGCAGCTGAGTTTGCAAAACTTCTAGATGTGCAAACTAAATCTGGAGTCTGTGACTGATATTCATGAAATTATATCATACGGCTCTGAAAATTTAAAAAGGGTGTTTCCCTCATGAAAAAAATGTCTGAATTTGTCTGAAACTGGATCTAAATTTTGCTGAATTTTGGATGAAAATTTCTGAATATATTGTCTGAATTTGTCCTTAAAATGGAACAGTTTCAGACAAATTCAGCCAGTTTTCAGAAATATTCAGTAACTGATATTCAGACCTATTCAGACTAAATCTGAGAAATTCAGCCAGTTTTCAGAAATATTCAGAAGTCTGAATTTGTCCTTAAAATGGAACACTTTCAGATGAATTCAGTCAGTTTTCAGAAATATTCAGTAATCGAGATTCAGAACTGTTCAGACTGCATCTAAAAATAAACATCTAAATTCAGAAATATTCAGATGTCTGAATTTGTCCTTAAAATGGAACGCTTTCAGACAAATTCAGCCAGTTTTCAGAAATATTCAGTCACTGAGATTCATAACTGTTCAGGCTAAATCTGAAAAAATCAGAAGAATTCAGAGACATTCAGATGTCTGAATTTGTCCTTGAAATGGAACACTTTCAGATAAATTCAGCCAGTTTTCAGAAAAATTCTGTTAACAAGATTCAGAAGTGTTCAGACTACATCTGAAAAAAGTCAACCCCAACTCAGATACTTTCAGAAGAAATGTTCATATAAAATTTGTGTTGATTTGAGTACTTTCATGTTATTTTCTACTTTTGAAACACTTTGGCAAAAAATATCTGATTAACAACAGACAACAAATGTTCTAGACAGTGTCTAATGAACTAGAGCTCAGGCGAGTAAAAGTAATTTTTTATTTATAATGTGATATCAAGATCGTGAAAACTGATGACAATTGTGTCTTCACAAAACTATTGACATTTACTATCAAAATACAGATTAAAAAAGCACCTACTACACTAAAGCATTCCTTTCTACAGCATTTCAATGTGAAAAATACACACTGCAGCTACAAATAATTATAAACAACAAAGACCTACAATTTCTGCGCCAAAACATAGTGCTCTGTGAAATTCACACATTGTGAAAATTACAATCTTGGCTTTCTTAAAGTCTGAATTGTTCAGATTATTGTATTACCAGTGTTAAACCAGAGTTTTGTCAGTATCTGGTTTTACATTATCAGTAAATTATAAAGTAAATTTATATTCAGTGTTAATATTATTGTCAGACAGGACATTCTTACCAGTGCAAGGTCATTTGCCATTTTCAGTGCCTTGGTCTACCATGTTTGAACATGTTTAAATTTATTTTATTCCTTGTTATATTTATTGCATTACAACTCCCTCTGCCCCCTTTGAGTGCTTTATTTTGCTTTAGCTCTAGGTTTAAAACATAGGAATGTTTTTTTGTAAGAAAAAATATTTCTTGTATAATCATAGTTGAACATGGATGAACAGTTTGCCATTTTTCTGATAATGCTTGCTGTATCTGAACGCTGCATCAGTTTTAATTAAGTTCTGGCTGGTTTAAGTGTGGCAGAAAAAAAAGATTATGGCATAATGATGTTTGATGGTGGAACATGTTCATAAAACATGATGAGCTAACATGATTGTGGATACAAAAACATGTTCCAACATGTTTTGACATATTTAATCATTTTAAAATCATTATCCATATTTCGCTATGGAAAGTGTCCATAGTCTGCCACAATGCCTACCCTATAACGCACAATATCCATTGTAATGCCACTAAGACCAAACGTCAATTTAAATATGTTAACTTGATAATTTTTTTACAAATATGTCTGAAAATTCTGACAAACTCACATGACTGAAAAATTCAGTCTATTGGCACTCAGAATAATTCAGATAAAAACAGTTATCTGAATAATTCATGCTTTTTTAATCATACACTTTCAGACATCTGAATAGTTAAAATCTCATTCAGAAATATTCAGAAATGTTCTGACAACTCACTTGACTGGAAAATTCAGTTATTGGCACTCAGAATAATTCAGAAAAAAAGTCATCTGAATAATTCATACTTTCTTATTCATACATTTTCAGATCTCTGAATATTTCATATATCATTCAGAAATATTCAGCAAATATTCAGAAAAATTCAGTTCCTTAAATGCTCGATTCAGAAATATTCATATAAAAGATTTTTGTTCAGAAATTTTCAGTATGAATTCTGACAAATTCAGAAAAATTCAGACAGATTCAGACAAGTTTTTTCATGAGGGTTCCACAATGCCCTAGAAAAGATCAATGGTAATGACAGATTCCCGAGGTATAGAACACCTCAAACTTAGCCATAGAGCCATACATCGCAAAGTAGGCACTGGACAAAAAAGAAACTGTAACGGAAAAAATAGTATACGGGTTGCTTCAAAACGTCCAACAACAAGTACATTTTAATTGTATGCAAACTACATAAAAAGGGGGAGGGTAGGGTAAAGGGTAGACAAAAGATAATAGGTAAGGGTAGATTTCTCGAAAGCACAGAGCACCAAAAACACAGCCCCAGAGCCACGCATTTGCATAGTAGGCCATCAACAAAAAGAAGCTGTAATGGAAAAATATTTCAGACGGGTTGCTTCAAACAGCCAACAAGTACATATTAAGACCTTTATACAGAGAAAAGAGTAGGGTAGTGTGCTTTTAAAATTCTATATTTGATTATTTATAATGTCTTTTTTGTACAGTACTTTAAGATTAATATTGTAATTCTTAAGCCTGCGGGACGTGTGAGGTATTGCACATTTCATTACTTCTCAAAGTCTGCTATGGTGTATGATTCCAAATGATCATTTCACAAAATTTATTTATGTGTATTGAACAAGATCATAAAATCGACGGCTACTGCTTTCGAGCTAAGTACCTTGTTTTAAACGTTCCGTCTTGATTTATACTTTCTTTAAAATGTTTGGCATCATTGTTCATGTTAGTTTAGTAGGTTGGTTATATCTGATATCATGAATTGAAAGTACATGTATTCTTCGATTTCAGCAATGTCGATAGCTTCAGCCACACAATGGATAAAAGGCAAGTGAAAACTATACCCAACGACTTTTCTAACTCAACAGCTGTTCTTTTTTGTGTGTTTTTTTATCTTTCCCAACTTTTGACAGATTTGAATGAAATTTGTACATAATGCTTAATGATTACTTTATTACAATAAAACATTACAACAATAATAGTCTGAAGTAAACTCATTTAACCGTAACGTAATAATAAGGAAACCCTTAATAAGAAACTATTAATATGTTTGTTCAATCCTATTTTTGATAACTATTTTCTCTTAAATTTGTCAAATGTTTGAATATTGATGAATATATTAGAAAGTTTCTTTAAATTTATTGGTTTTTGTTACATCCCTTCATGGTTCTACCTCTAAATATTCATGTACAGTATTAAATATAGCACTTTTCTGACAATGTAATTGTGCTTATCATCTATTTGGACAGCTATTTCGTTTGTTTTTTAACGTAAAATTTAAAGACTTATGGAACTTTAAATCAAAAGTCAGTAAATTCTACTGATCACAGCAGCATATTTTAAACCTATGAAATTCAAAGTACTATACACTGAACGTTGAACTCTGTTTAGTTGAAATGGAACATTCGTCAATATTTTCAATATCAACGTGTCAATTTCATATCAGGCTTTTGACGTCATTAATGACACCACATTAATGGATGGCGAATAATCAAAAGGTACAATTACCTCAATAATTTTTTAATTTTCTCAGCAAAATAAGCAAAAGTATGTATAATTTTTAGGTGAATATAAATATGTAACAAAATGATGATCAATAAGCTTTGCATCGAGAAAATGCACTCGTGTTTCCGCGGATACCGTTAATGTCATGCAGAACTCGTGCATACAAATATGAAAATCTATGCACACTTGCAAAATGGTATCCTAGGTCAGAATAAGATCATATTCTGTTGCTTGAAGATTGAAATATTGGCCGCAAAATAGTTTAGTCCCGCAGATGGCACTACTTGCCATAGTGACCAGCACCAAATTACATTCATTCTGTGACTTTTTATTTTTGGGCTACTTTATTGCAGCTGTCTGGCTCGACGAATATACGTACAACTGATATCACTGTTTCGTTTGATTTCACTGAACTGATAATTAAACAATGTGTCACATTTTCATTCAAATCTGTCAAAATTTGGCAGAGATAAAAACAAAAACCCAGGTGTGGTTTAGGAAAAGTCATTGGGTATATAAGAAGGAATTATTATCTTGCGATTTATACCAAACATTATTACAATATTATTTAAAACATGTTGGAGCTTATATGGATTCTAAAGTTCTTTTTTTTCAGTAAATCTTTCCAGCAATTGACGGCTTTGTATTTATCATATAAATAGCAGGAAAGCAAACTAATGGATAACATTCTTTTGATCTACGATATAAACGATACGATACTTCCGGTTAATGTTCGGATATATCTGAATTTTAAAGGGACATTTACCATATTTAGTCTGAATAATGAATAATTTAAACTTCCTTTCTGAAATATTATTCATCAGGTTTCAATAATGACTTTTTAATGGGTTTAAGGAATATAATATTTTGACATGGACGTTGGTATTTTAGTGTATTATCATACTGTTATTGAATGGCTTGCATGATATTAGTCAAAACTATTGCCCGAGTTCCGAAGGCCAATAGTTTTGACTATTGACAATCAAGCTATTCAGTAAAAGTTTTAATGCTTGACATCAGAAACTATTTATTTATTTATTTAGATCTCATTGTCACAGAATTTCATTTACAAAATTTGTTATTTATAAGCCTTGTAAATATTTGTTGAATATATCTCCATGTTTCTAACTTACGTTCACTAAAATATGCCTGTTTTTTTTTTAACATAGAAAATATAAGATAAATTTTGTAGACAACTGAGCTGTAATATATGATCTAAACCAATAAAAGAAATACTGACCTAATGGCCGCAGTTTCGTAGGTAATTATACACAACTTCGTGCAAATATAGCGTAAAGAAGCAGATAATTGGACAGTTACCTATAATCGGTGATAACTCACTCGGGCTACGCACCGAGAGGCGTATAGCATATCGTCTTTATGTTTAAATCACAGCTGAACCGCGATATGGTACAGAAGGTCTCATTTAAAGTGCGTGTTATTCTCGTGTGCATGTGTACCGGAAGACGACAGCACTATACACGACATAGAAAGAAATTGTCGTTCACGTTATTTTTGAGGGCCGAAGACACGACAATACGACAGGTTGGTATTGAGGTTTTACACGGAATAACGACTAGTACAGATCGACGACTCGGCATATATTAGTAGGCAGATATAAAATGTTATTCTGATGCCTTTTTATTATTTGATATGTCGTTTTATTATTATAATTATTATTTGTCTCGCCGACACGACATAAATTCAGAAAGACATTTTTGTATTTGTTGGTTTTCGTGATGTCGTGTTGTCGTATCTTCGCCCGACCAACACGAAAACTCGACATGGCTGAAATAAACTATAGAACTGACTGCTCAAAAACTAGACAGATTTTGAGCATTTTTTTACCAAATAGCATTGATGTAACTGCTGTTGTCATATGTACATTGTTACTCGCACAAGAACGATTCAACTTTGATGTGATTTGTTAATCAAGTTTCATTTGATTACAGTATATAATCTCTAAAATTTGACATTGTTAACGACCTTTTATCATATACTGTTTTATATACATGTAAGACAGAAGCCCTCTACATTAGTATGCATTTACGAAACATCATTTTGGTGATGTGCTTGTAGTGCTGCTTGAATGATAGAATGTATCTTATGCCTGGTACACAATCACCATAAGATGAACCATATGAAGGTGCAGTTTACTGGACCGAACATGTTTTATCTCTAGTTTCTTTACCGGGAGTCTAAGAGAACTATAGATGTTCGTTATTTAGCTGAAATAAACTACGTGTACTGTTAAATTTTAAGATAAAAAAGTGAACTCGATAAACCCTACCGTAGTTGCTGTGCTCTTAACAGCAGTAAAATATCTTTTTCTATCCTAAACAACGTCTACTCTGTTCTGCCACAATTGAAATTAACAGAGCTATCATGATGTTTGAACTGAGATAGGTTGATACATGTTTACTGATTTTTAGTAATCAGAGTCAATAAAATATTTTATGAAATTGCAGATAACGTGACTAACGTTGCTCTTCACAAGAATATTGTACTGTCTAATGTGTCTGAGTATGAGTCTAGATTAGCTGTAGATGGAAACACAGATCAAAACATTGCAAATGGTTCTTGTATTATCATAGAAACGGATGGCGATGTTTGGTTGCAAGTGGACCTCGATGACGTGTACACTATTTTTAACATACTTGTGATCCCTACAATAAACTCTTATGAAACTATAGGTAGGAGTATTAATAAATTTACTTTCTCTCCATTTTTATTTTTCAAGTGGGTATACTTACATGATGCGTAAAATACATATATCGCGAATGGTTTGTCCCTGTTCAGTAGACATCATACATTTGCAAATGCTTACTGCAAAAATAATACAGCTGTCACTAGATAAGATGCGGACCTGATCTCAGTTTGACTCGAACCTACGACCATTGGGTTTCGACCTTCAGCTCAAGAACTTGTGTTAATTCGTTTATACTTTAATATTGGTTCCATGTTTCACAATCTTAAATATTGTGTGAATTATTTTATGTCAAGATTATTACATATTTCAATATTTGTTTCTTTTTCTGCCTATTAACTTAATACAATAATCGATCATTTTTATAAATAAACCACGAATCTACAACTAGCAAAAAAGGAAGAGCACTGCTACCAAAAGTTACTGACATATCGAGGTCAGACAAGCAAGACAAGAAGTGGTAGAACATGCCAACGTTGGAATTCCCAAAGCCCACACAAACATGACTTTAAGCCAGAGAAACTTGGAAATTTTCTGACTGAGAACTATTGCCGTGCAATGGTACATCAAGTAATGCCGTGGTGTTTCACCATAGATCCTCTTGTGAGGCAGGAAGTCTGTGATATACATATAGAGGAGTGTGATAATGGTAAGATCAGTGTTGACACAGTCATCTCCATCCCACTAAGGCGGACCTAACGTTTTTATGACAGTCGAATTTTTACAAAATACTCTCTTAAAATACAGAAGTACGGAAGTCCCCAATCTGTAGACTTGAAACATAAAATTATTTCACTAAAACTGATCAACGATAAGAGTTAATAAGGTAAAATGTCTCCTGTTGGGGTTATATCCAGATCCCGTTTCTGGATCTTGGAATATTGACAAAACAAAAACGGTTTTTAATGATTTTAAGACATAATGTAATCATATTGAATAATAATTGTAGTAAAGTTTGAAATGTTACATGTTCAAACTTTTTTTTTAAAAATCTGCATTTAAATATATAGATGTAATTTGACTGTTAAAATTTCAGTGTGAGAATAATATAGATTTATGTAGTATTTCGAGCAAAAACAAGCTTATTTCTTCCCAGCTGAAGATGTACCGACTACAGAAAAATATCATGCAATTCCAGTTTAAATGGGCAGCAGTCTAGTAAACAACAACAATTCATACTGGATTTTTAGGGGGAAAATGCAACTAAATCTTTTATGTTGCACGTATACAGCCAGTTGAAACAGTTTACAGTATTGCACAATCTGATTTAACTGTTTTCAAGTTCAACATTTATAGAAAGACAACATATATGAAAAAAAAAACGATTTGAAGATCATATTTAATGTTTCAATCAAGTCAGAAATTAAACACGTACGCCATTTTGTTTGAAAATAGCAAACACATATAAAACGATTTGATATTCATTTACGTACGTACATATAACCATTTTACTTAGAGCGTCAACATAAAGAGAAAACTCCTCAAATATGTTTTTTATTACAAATGTCATAACCATTGTTTTTGTTTTTGTTTTATCTGCCAGTGCTGAATACCGATCTTAATCTGATGACAGGCGCTCTTGAAAAGAATTTAGTGAATACTGAATTTTTAAAAAGAAACGACGAGCTACACCATACATTGGAATTAGTCTTACTAGTCCCAGCTCGGGCTAGGTTCGTGAAATTTCATCAGAATGTTGGTGAAGGTTATTTCCAGTTATGCGAAGTAGAAGTTTATGGAACTAAAGGTAAGCATATATTCCAAAATATTCACAATAACTTTGGACACTTCATTAGAACACCAATGAAACATACAAAATAAAATCAGCATTGATACTCCAAACGTTAAGGATCTTACGATTTTTATAAAATGTTTATTCATTTTCTTGAATATGATTTCTTAAGATATTATTTTTTTCTTACAAATGTATTTCAATTTGTACAATATCTGTGATTAATTAAGAAATAATAAGTTCCCAAGTGCGGTTTATCGTAGAATAACCCGGGTTTTTTTAGTTCTTATGCGTAAGAATATATCACGAAGGCCGTAGGCCTGAGTGATATATTGTTTCGCATAAGAACCAAAAACTAGGGTTACTCTACGATAAATCACACTTGGGAACTTATTATTTCGATTCTAATACGACATACTAGTATCAACAGCGTTTGAAAAAATGGTAACTATTTTTTACGACCGTGCTACGCACCTGGATCGGATGACGTCATTGCACGTGAGTGGTTTATTGCAGAATAACCCGAGATAGATTTTGCTCTACATGTATGTAGGTTATTCGCTGGTCGTGTTAGAATATAATATTACAGTTACCTGCTAATACCGATGGTATCTTTTTTCTAATAAAATGTTGTTGATTGTTAGTATCCTTACAATGATAAAATGTAATTGATCAAAGTATTTGATTTGAACAGTGGTCTTGCTATTTGCTGAAAGGTGAACTTATTTACTAAAAGCCATAGGCCGAGGTCCAATACGACTTCCAAAGCCAATATGAAATAATTTGGTTAATGATAGTTTCATTGTTCAGATCCATGTTAAAAACATCTCTCAGACTGCTTAAAACCTGTATAAGAGATGTGTTGCATGTGCTGATTTGTTATTGGCCATGATTTCTCATATTGCTTCAGTTGAGTTTTGCATTGAATCAATCTCTACAATGTGTCTAATACTATGTCCAATACTGCATAATCGATTAATAAACATTAATTTTGTATGGCATGTGTGTTGAAATACCGTAAGGTGATTCGTACATTTGTATCAACTGAAACGGACAGTGGTTTGCAGTTATTAAACATTATTTCAGAGGCAGTAGCTAATGTTGCATTGAAAAGGACTGCTAAAATGTCAACACATTTCGTAGGCAGAGGTGCGAACCTGGCGGTTGACGGCATAAAGAATCAAAATTATTTTAGCGGTTCATGTTTTCATACATGGAAAGAACGGCCTTGGTGGCGAGTTGACCTTGGAGGCATCTATATGATACTCATGATGAGGATATATAACCGACTTGAGTGCTGCAGTAAGGCATTTAATCCTTTTTTAGAAGAGAGGTATTTTACTGTTCGTTTTGTATTTTTTCACTGATCGTTTTGTCAGTCAATATAATGAAAGACAGTGTTAATTAACAAATAAGCTCACGCAGAAAACCCACTTTCGGTTATTTCTGGAAGGAAAAATATTGCAAAGCGAGGTGTTCCTCCTGCATAATGCTGACTTGTTGTACCGACTGTCTAGTTTTATTACTTTAGCGGAATTTCGCCGAGTCACTTCGAGTAATTACTTTACGGAACTCCGAGTCGAAATTACACAGGTAACACTATATATATAGCTGTATTTTATGTCTATTCTGCGCGTCTCCGAGTCTGTAATAAACAGTTAATGGGTCATTTCGAGTTCCGCGAGATGATTTCAAGAAACTTTGAGAGTATAATTCCTTACCTGGATGGAAGTTTTTATTTGTTCACTTTACGTAATAAATCAGTAAAGTATCATATTGAAACAGTTTCCGACTGTATGAATTAAATGTAGAAATAAAGTTTGTAACATGGACTAAATTACATAAAACAAGATAAAATTTAGACTAAAGACCGTTAAAGCATAGAGTTTTTTTAATGAAAGCAGCGGAGAAATTAATCTTTTTCATTATGAAAATAGTCTTTCTTTGCGTTTTTATATGTTTTGAAATTGATCCTGAAAAATAACCAAATACCTACATGTACATGTATGCATCAGTTTAACACAAGAACTGGAATTTTTACTTACGTATAGTAATAGAAATGCAACATTGCGAATCGTCTTGTTAATACAGACTTAAGAAAATGATCATTTCTATACAATATGTCAATGTATGGGAGACAATATTTACGAAATTAAAGAAAACTGCATTATTTGGTGATGACATTTATTTCAATCAAAATCAGTTTGTTTATACATTTTTACGCATACAATAGATAGATAGATTTATTTCAACATAAAATGTACAATTTACATGGCGACTTATAATTAAAACATACAATCAAACAATAAACAAACATGTATGAATTAATATAGCCATGTCAATCAACATTATATGTTAAGGATAACACAAAAAAGAGTTAAAATAAACTCTTATTTCCATTGTGGTCCTTAAGATATAGTATTGTATGACATAGGAAGAATAATTTATCACAGTAAAAAATAAACACAGCAAATGCCCGAAGATAAGTTTGTATAAAAATCCTATGCTTAAAAATGATTGACTAGTATAAAAAATGATTGACTAGTAAAAAAACACAATGCAAAAATCTATCTATAATGCAATCTAACTAAAAGTCATATTAAGCTTAAAAAATGTTCCTTAACCTTACGTTTAAATGAATACATGGTTGTGGCATCCCTAACATTTTGTGACAGACTGTTCCATAAACAACAACCGTTATAAGCAAATGTTTTTTTCCCAAAACCTTTGACCACTGGGAGAGCATATCTCTTACTATCTGTCATTGAAAAACCTATACCATCAAGGGAGGCATTTGCCTTTGCTCTGAACCTTGTGGGATAATCATGAACAGTATTGATAGGGGTAAAGTGTTCACTTAAATATGAAGGAGCAAAATTAGAATCAACGTACTTTTTATCCAACAAACATTTCCATTTGAAGAATACATTAAAAAGAAACAAAACATGATGAAAGGCCATGACAGCCGAAATAGGATGATAAATGTTTTCATTGCATGAAATCAAGTTGATATGAAAATGAAAATAATTATTCGAAATTTTATGAAATTATTTTTAGATATTGAGCAGCATACCATTTCTCATATCCAAATTCTTGTGTTTTATATATTTATCATTGCACACAATATATTTTTAATGTGAAATATGTCCTGGAGGTTTCTCGAAACCTGAATGAAACCGCATAAGGTACTTATATATTCGTCTCGGTGTACTCAAAAAGAATCCGTCATGTGCCTCGGCAACAAAAGAAATCAATACGGGTGTGTATCCCACAAACTGGATTTCATCTCGAGTCAGTCCAAGGATTTCCTCCTAGAGGCTTCACACAAATACTCGGAGTTAGATAACGAAATTCTTTGCCTCGAAGATTAGCTTTGGTACACGTTCTGTTTCGTCTTTCGGGGATCAAGTAGAATGGGGTTCCGCTAGAGCTGATCTGTAACTACAGCAAACGACGGGCCGCTGTCGAGTGGTTAAGTTCGTAACTTTATACTTACTCGTTTATGTTTGAAACGTTTCTTGGTGTGCAGAATTCTTCTTGTGCTAAAACCATCAAGCTGACTTGCGGAAGATCGATGGTTCTCTACAGGTGCCCGCGCATGCCTGAAACGATGCACGGAAGTTTGAAAAGTCGCCATATGACCAATATTGTGTCAGTGTGGCTCTAAACTCAACAAAACAAAACGGGACAGAAAACATTTTAAAACTCATCTTCTTCTACATGTATAGTGTATAAGTGGATAGGATGTGAAAGTGACAGTCGTACCGAGAGAAAGCAACATAATATACATAAAACATCTTAGAGGTTTCCCAAATCTATATTATAAACATTATATATACAAGCGCAAATGTAATATCTCTGAACTGAATGATAAAAACTGAACAGACCTCACGTATTCAATGATATCGAAACTGTTATATTACAATAATTAAAAAAATTAATTTCGATGTTAACTAAGCGTATTTTATAATACAAATGTACAAAGAGCTACATGTACATAATTCGCATCTTTCCATTGTATTCCTGCTCCATATCATTTTTTATTCGCACACCCATTTTCCAACGATAACACTGTATTTGGTTTTAATAGGTAGATGGTAAATGTATGCGTATATTAGGCCAACAGTTTTATATAAAAAATGAGGCCCTAAAAGGGTCATTTTTGTACAGTAAAACTCATTTATTGGAAACTAAGTCAAAAGATAGTCCGGTTCAAAGAAATATGTTTTCTGGCCCGATATTTCTTCAGTATATTCTATATGAAAGAAGGAAATGAACATAACGAACTAGGATACAGCGAAACTCGATTTTAAGGAACATAATTCTTGGTCCAAACAACACATTTTACTCGTTTATAACAAACTTAGTCCGTAATTTAAAGATTTAATGCCATTCGTAACACACTTATGTATGCATATTTATAAATCCGTTGCTAAATGTGTAATTACATTAAATTGTATTTATTATATAATGAAGTGAAGCATATCATAAATATTAACAATCTTTTTTAAACGCCTTCCTCTACACATACAACAATAGATGAGAAAACTACACCGTCACCTCTCTGTCAATGTGTGATAGGGTACGTAGCAGCGCGAGTATAACTAACATATATTTTAAGTTCGATAAAGCTACTGTTAAATGAAAGTACATTGTTGTAAACGGTCACGTTTTTATGACAGGATATAGTCATCTAAATACAAATTCCAAATTTATCAAAACAGTAAGTTCCTTTGACGGTACTTACAATGCTCATAGTATATTCGAAATCGGTTATCTATTAAAAACGAAAAAGTACTTTGAAACTTCAGAAATGGTTTGATTGTGATGTCAACCAATTTAGTGCGTAGAGCGTCATTTACTGCTAAATAATTTATGAAAAGTAGACGGTTAATTATTTTTTAATGTTACTGCAAAGCACACTTTCTTTAATCTGGAAAATATACATACAAATGTATTGTTTTATTTCTAAATAATGTAAATACAATTTGAGTGTATTATTATCAATAAAGGTTTAAACCGGTTTAAGCTCCCCAGTGGTGTTTTTGCCACTGACCGTTCCAAGGCGGTGCCCCACTGTGTTCCTTTGTTTGTTCGTTTTGTCCTCTTGTGTAGGCTTTGTGTGTGTGCGCGTGTTTGTGTGTGTGTTCCCTTGTTTGTTCGTTTTGTCCTCGTATGTTGACTTTGTGTGTGTGCGCGTGTATGTGTATGTGTGTGTGTGTGGTGTGCACGTCTGCGTGCTGTAGGTTTCGTTTTGGGGAGGCTGCGATTTTGGTACGTGGCATTCCCTGTTTGATATTTGTCTTTGTTTTTTACATAGAAAAAAAAGTTACTTCTAAATAAAGTAAATACAATTTGAATGTATATTTATCAATAGAGGTATACATAGAACAAAAATTGTTGAGTCTTCAAATTCTGACACGGTCATCACTTCCTGTTTTTTCATACTCGTTTTGAACATTTGTTCTGCTCTGCCCAGGGCTAGAGGGCGTGGACGGTAGCATGCACTTCCACTACCGTCCATGAACAGGCTCAAACAAACCTAGCATGCAACATTTTGATTTTTGTCGAGTTGAACAACTTGTGGAGTTTCCACTTTTTTATTTTATCACCCTAAAATGATTAAAAATATTTCAGACAGTAAGCACAAAAAGCGCCATTCCAGTTAAATACATTCTGGTTCTTAGAAGAACTGGTTTTAAAGCTAATTTTAAGACATGTCTAATTATGTTGGGCATATTGATGTACGGCTAATATAATTATTATAGGTGATCGGGCACATGATTTAATTCTATTACTTTGGGTCACACCTGAAGAGATATTCAAATTGGACATAGTTGGCAGGATTAGAGACATTCATAATATCTACATCGGTACGGCGGCGAGATTTCTAGAGTTGCAACATTCTGAAAATGAATATTTGCACTTGTGTGAAGTGGAAGTGTACGGAAAACCAGGTATTTCAACACGCTGTATTGTCTTACGTATTCATTAAATATTTCGTTAAAGAATTATAAAAACATTCATTATGTATGCATGAACATTGCTATTAAGTCTCTTATTGTCATCATTTAAAACATCCAACAAGAGCTGTCACTAATGGTGACAAATGCCCCCGCAGCACCTTGACCTTTGACCTGGTGACCCCAAAGTCAGTAGGGGTAGTGTACTCAATAAGTACTATCAGCATGTGAAGTTTGAAGGTCCTGGGTGCAGTGGTTCGCGAGTAAAGTGCCTTCATGCAAAAAGTTAACGTTGGCCCCTGTGACCTTGACCTTTGACCTGGTGACCCCAAAGTCAGTAGGGATGGTGTACTCAATAAGTACTATCAGCATGTGAAGTTTGAAGGTCCTGGGTGCAGTGGTTTCCGAGTAATGCCTTCATGCAAAAAGTTAACATTGGCCCCTGTGACCTTGACCTTTGACCTGGTGACCCCAAAGTCAGTAGGAGTGGTGTACTCAATAAGTACTATCAGCATGTGAAGTTTGAAGGTCCTGGGTGCAGTGGTTCGCGAGTAAAGTGCCTTCATGCAAAAAGTTAACGTTGGCCCCTGTGACCTTGATCTTTGACCTGGTGACCCCAAAGTCAGTAGGGATGGTGTACTCAATAAGTACTATCAGCATGTGAAGTTTAAAGGTCCTGGGTGCAGTGGTTCGCGAGTAAAGTGCCTTCATGCAAAAAGTTAACATTGGCCCCTGTGACCTTGACCTTTGATCTGGTGACCCCAAAGTCAGTAGAAGTAGTATACTGAATAAGTGCTATCAGCATGTGAAGTTTGAAGGTCCTGGGTGCAGTGGTTCGCGAGTAAAGTGCCTTCATGCAAAAAGTTAATGTTGGCCCCTGTGACCTTGACCTTTGACCTGGTGACCCCAAAGTCAGTAGAGATGGTGCAATCAATAAGTACTATCAGTATGTGAAGTTTGAAGGTCCTGGGTGCAGTGGTTCGCGAGTAAAGTGCCTTCATGCAAAAAGTTAACGTTGGCCCCTGTGACCTTGACCTTTGACCTGGTGACCCCAAAGTCAGTAGGGGTGGTATACTCAATAAGTACTATCAGCATGTGAAGTTTGAATGTCCTGGGTGCAGTGGTTCGCGAGTAAAGTGCCTTCATGCAAAAAGTTAACGTTGTGACTAACGAACGAACGAACGAACTAACGGACGGACAGTTGAAAACTAATATGCCTCCCTTCGGGGGCATAAAAAAGCAACATAAGGTTCATTTAAAATGTCTACAGTACAACTTTGCTTTATGTCTAGATAAAATAAAATAGAGAATCCGTATTTCATTTTATTTCTGATGACAAAAATTCCAATGGTCTTTCACTTACTAGCTTGGATTTGTACAATTAGTTGAAATATTGATAAATACTATTACTTTGGAAGTAGTTATTTCTTTTATGTAAATGCAAAACGAAAATGAAGAACTTACTAAGAAGAACGTGTTAATAAACTAAATCTACTGTCTTTTTTTTATCAGGATGATACTGTAGAATATATATTTCACTTTGCATTTTAATGCAGCAAAATGTCAATCCAATCCGTGTAAAAATAGCGGCAATTGTTTCATCAAATACTGTGACGGCTCGGATAAATGCAGAGACTACACGTGTATCTGCCAGACTGGCTATGCTGGTGACCACTGTGAAATTTGTAAGTTTCAAGTATTCAAGAAGTGTAATAAAATTAGATATTTGTTTTGATATACTAGAATGTTCTCCTCATTGTGGTGACAACGGGATGGGCACATTGATAGAACCATTTAACCTTTACAAGACCTCAAGCATTTTAAAAAATCTCCTACGATGATAAGTTTAGTGTCTATATATGTTATTGGCCTAGTGATATTACATAGATTGATTACTTGCCTTTGGAGGCCGGAAAGGAGTTTTAGACATAAGCGATTTAGTGGTAGACATTTTTATGTTTCTTTTTTTATTTCGTAGATAAGATGTTATTCTTTGAACCATTACACTAAAAGTTTAGAATGTGTAATTTCACTGCATACTAAGATTAAACAAAAGCGTCAATTAGAAATCAAGAACACAACCAAGTTATATAAAAGCAAACTCTATCAGATTGAATTTGTTCATAACAGATTGTGAAATGTGTAAAATCAGCTCATAACCTCTAGCACAGGATATCTTTAAGTTTAAAAAGAAAGTTTATATAAATACTTACATTGATGGTATTTCAACAATATTTGATTAAAAGGCGTCGAAAATGTTGCTATTGGGAAAGACATTATAGCTTCAAGTATCACCTATGCGAGCTGGTTGCCAAGTAATATCATAGACGGTGATACGAATCAGTATGTTGGCAACGGAGCGACGTGTGTGTCAACGCAGAAAGAAGCAAAACCTTATCTGATTATCGACCTTGGTGCTGAATACACAATCTCCGGTGTCAAGACTTACAAACCATTAGATTGTTGCCGTAAGACAATGCTATGTTCTGTTTAAGACTCATTTGAAAAAGTATCATTATTTCAAATTTTCTTTACTAGAGTATGACAATATTGTAATGCCGTCAATTACAATCAGTCTCAAGGCTTTCTACGTCACGAGATCATTAAATAACTGGTTTTATTGTTGTTGAAACATTCTGCTGAAAGGCAAAACAAAAAGTATAATATCTCATTATGTTTGTTTGTATACGTGGCTTATATATGCTAGGTCAGTATCATACGTAAAATTCGATTACAAAATGGATACGCAATTCTTTTTTAATTTAACTTATTTTTAGCAACAAAAAATAATGGATTTGTATTAAGCTAAATCACGAGTCTGTAACGTTATGGACTACAGCGACACCAGATATGCATCGGATATGGTTTTACATATATGTATATACTCCTAAATATATGACAAGATGGAACAAACCAAAATTATAAAACTATTAAACTTCTATTACAGATGACGATATATCTGACCTTCAGCTACTCTTCATGCTGAAAACTTGGACTAGTTATGAACATGCTTTCGATTCGACTGAACTTGTATCAACAATTGAGCTGAATCCCTTTGTTACCTCAAGACTTGTAAGACTACAGGCAAAAGGAACACAACCAGCTTCTCTTCAGCTGTGTGAGATAGAAGTGTTTGCAGTTTGTCAAGAAGGTAGCAAAATAACAAGAACAGTAAATGCTCAAGTGCCAATGTATTGGGTATCAGTGATTAGAATTTGTTAATGGGTCAATAAATCTTTACATAGATTTTATTAACCCTTAGCCTGCTAAATTTCTAAAATGGACTGGTCCATCATTCAATTTGGGCAATACCATTTATCATTCGAAGGGGTGATCACTGAAAATTTATTGACTAAATAGCCAACAGTGCAGACCATGATGTGCAGGCTGATTTTGGTCTGCACTATTCGCAAAGGCAGAATGACTTGCCGCCAGCAGGCTTAAGTTTAACTAATAAAATATTTCCCCGCACTTACAAATGTGTGTTGTGATACGTTTGGTCATTTGACATCATGAAAACCATTAATTAACCTGTGAAACCGGGGCTACGGCCGTGAGAGTTGCTGCACATTTCATTACTTCTCATAGACAAATTCGGCCAAGCCGAGACTGTGATTAATTTGCTATATGCATTTTATGCTTCCGAAAAATCTTTCCATTGATTGTATTATTGATCCTTTTACTGTGAATCTATAGATAATTTGGTAAGTTATGAATCAACTCGTGGAATTTTGTATGTAAGGTTTATGTAGATAAAAACCTTAAGATATCAACGTTGCCCAGTTATTAAATGCTCTACTGTCTACTGAATAATGAATGAATCGCAACCATTACCTAATCAGACACCCATATTCTTCTTATATTTACCCTTTAAATCGAGGCAATGATAATGTTCTCATCTTCAACACTACAGAATATACAAGTGTTTGACTATTGTCTTTTGTTTTTGATATTTTTACATTGTTGCTTCGTTAATTTTGATAAAGTGAGCAAGGTTTCATCTAATATTTTACCTAAGTGTCAAACCATTGTTAACATTTATAAAAACAAATACGTCTTTATTGCAGAGGCGGCCATTAAGGATGAGTCAATACCATTTATGCAGATGCGATTTTCATTGTCCGACGAGTACGAATCGGAAGATTCATTTATATATTGGATAAGGCAGGAATTATCGAATTACACCGGTTATTTAGTAGACAGTTTTCAGAATGTGCAGCTAGAGAAAGGTAGTTTGTAACTCGATCTTTAATAATTATATGCCCTTTTTGACAAGGCTTTTTAATGTCAAAACTTTGGGCAATTAGTAATTATATAGGTTTAAATTCCTAATAATGATAAGTATAAGATACAAAATATATCATTATTTCCAGATGGAATTTACATAGTATCAGCCGTCCTATTCTGTGCTTTAAAAATTTACTTAAAATTATGATAAGAAAAAAAACGCCTATTCCTGCAATAAAAATCACTTACATTATGCACTTATAGTACAAAAGCAACAAGGAGCGATGCATAATCAAGTCTATAACTGGCTGTTTTAACGTCTGTTGTGTAATTTTAGGGCGCTTTGCTGTTCGCAGTGATTTCGGAATTCGGTATTCGAAAACCCATTTACGACATAAGTTCAATACGTGTAACATCTATCTACAGCTTATATTAATGCAACTATATTACGATACTAATATACACTTACAGTAAATACACATTCAAAACGATATGCTAGATCAGAGCTTGACTTGAATTAGTGTTTCATATATCTGTTACAGATCCTTTCCGTGTGTCTTTTGAGCTTCATTCAACAGATGGAAAATTACGAACACTAAGAGCAATGTTAGAGAAGATTGAAAAGTTATTTCAACAAGGTTTTTCTGAAATGAAGGCAGAAGATGGCCAGAAATTGACAATAATACCACGAAGTCTGCAATACCATCTGATTTATTTAGATTTAGGAAATACAGGTAAATTTATTGATGTAACATAAAGCATTGTTCAAAGTTTGAATGTGAATGTGAAAATTAAAGATCAATATATTGAAGCAAAATAGGTAAAGAAAAAAACCCATTATTCTAATACATATTTAGAGTTTATAAGATTATTCATTTAATATGACGAATTGTTTAAAGCACCTGAGGAAGTATACTATTAACATGCTGATAACACAAGTAAGATTTTCAATCGGAAGATTCTTGAAAATGGTAAAATACAGAAATTAATACAATGTATAAATATGTACTAACTTACGTTCTTAATAAATTAAATATATACATAAGTTACACAAATGTACGATATTCTTCGTTTACAAGCTTTAGTACAATTAAAATATTCGATGTAGATAAACATATGAATATTTATGCGAATCTTAAGGTAACTAGTTCTAATATCTAAAAAGATTTTTGTATCATCGTAAGTTTGATAATGATCTAATAGGGACAGTATCAAATGTAAAATAAATAATTTGTTAATTCACATACTACAATCTTACGTACAGTCCATTCGCATTGTTAGGGCCTGTGTGATGTCTAAAGTGAAAATATCTTCAATCATCAGTATATGTTTTATTTTGCAGGAAGCATGCTAAATGGAGCTCTGTTGAGGATAGTGTACATGGTTATCATTTCAATCATGTATATGTGAGTAGCTTTTTCTGTAACAAGGATATACAGAAAGGACTCGATGGCTTGGAATTATGAGCTGTAAAATCTCCGAAAACTGAATGTTTTGATACAGAGATTTTTAGAAATTGTATATATAACAAAATTTGAATTATGTATTTCTTCAGTTATCTTCAGTGCTATTTTCATCATATAAATGATATGATTTGATTTAGTATGTTTTTGATACTTCGGATATATCAGTACCGCATATGTCATTATTATTCTGACACTGCTAAATTGATTGTATCAAGAAATGAAACTACATTTATAAAGTATGCAATCCACAAATAAGCAAGTTCTATGTAACAGTGCTATTGATATATATCAAAAATTGATGCCTGGTAAGCTTATATAAATTTTGGTATCATTCGAAAGTGTTTTGTGTACTGAAAAAAGAAAATATAAGTTATATTACAAAATGTTGATAGATATTTTTTACTTTATTCAATGATACTTCAACAGAAATCCAATTAGTACAAATTATTACAGTGTAAGATTTATCAATTAGCTGTCAAAAACACGACTGTAGTATCTCGTGCATATTATTTATGGTCATCTTATTCGACAAAACTCTTTAGAATGATAAAAAATGGGATCACGAGGCATCAAAATGTTACCTATCTGTGGATCGGATACCTTATGACACCAGCTTATGGTCCATAAGACGATTCTCTGGCAGTGTAGAACGTAACTGGTTAAATATAATAGCAGACTTGGTTTGACTGAGTGGTTATAAAATGTTCAAGTGTAAGTCTATTTCGTAATCTTTTTTCTTACTCCGTGATGTGCGTGTGTGCGTGCGTGCGTGCGTGTATGTGCGTGTGTGTGTGTGCTGTACAAGTATAAGAACATGAGAGGCATACATTCTGGAGTCATAAACTTGTCCAATCTTCATTCTTTTACAAGGTTACAACACTTCATTGATACCTCATGGCAAAAGATACCACCAATGTAAATAAGCTAAGATCATCTTGTCAGATGTTTACTATCATGGTTTATGCATTAAGTGTATGATTTTTAGGTAAAATTGATCTACTTTTATATTTGTAAACTATATATTAGCAAAATCAAATATTTGGTTTAAAACATAGTTTAATATAGTATATTGCGACATGCCAAGTTTGATCATGATCATACGGTAATATATGATCAGATTAAAATAAAACACGTGTTAAATCTCTGTTTGTTAGTTTGTATTTGGTTATGAATAAATCAAATTGACATGATAAGACACATTTAAATATTATCTTATAAATCTCAGCCTGTAATAATTTCATTTTTATTGTGTCAAATAAAGTAAAAATAATACATGTGTTGTTTTGTCTGTGTTATGGTGTTATCTTGATTTATAATTATTTTATCAACGAAAAAAATGGCGACCTGTGACTAAACTGTCAATGATACCATACAGGAAATTATCTAAAACATTTTTGGTTGGCCTTCTCATATCTTGCTTTCCCATCCATCATTTGTGCAGAGTTATGATAACTTTTAAGAACTAAGTCTATCTTTGTTCAGTTACTTTTCTTCTATGTCGACTTTAATGTCAAGGACTTCGACGGAAATAAGGGAGAATCACTTTTCCTTTTTTTGTGTTATCCTTGGTATTGATGTGCATAACATCTATGTATGTATCTATCTATCTATGACATAGTTAATATCGTGATAAAGCTCGTTTATAAAACTATGTATTTATAGATTTTTTTTTTCAAAAACAAAATGACACCTTTTTGCTTATGAGAACTGAATATATAGTCCGTTTTTTGAGGTCAGTGATGTTTTTGTACTTTTAATAATGGAATAGTCCGTTATTTAGGTAAAGTTATTAAGTACGATACCTGTTCTTACCTAAATAAGGGAAAGTAAATTCCACTACTCGGCAGACGAGCCGATAAATGAACTCTCAACTTAACCAGCACTCCGATTCACTGTTTACTATTATGCACATTATTGTACTGCTCTATATATGAGAATATAATCATCTATTATTAGTATTATTATACATGTACTTCATTTATATAGAACGCTTTCATGTACAAGAACACGTTTAAAAGTGCTTTAATGAACACATTGCAAAAATACAATCACAAATTTGATACAAAACAAACACAAATACCTTTCTACATTTAAAAAGCACGAATATAAAACATATAAATATAACCCAACAAGACAAACATATATACATATTTAAAATAAAACAAAATGAAGTGATTTTAGGGTGAAAACAGCCAGCGTGTCAGTTTCCCTGATCTTGACGGGAAGTTCCAAAGCTAAGGAGCAGGGAGCAAAAGCTCCGATTGCCATACTTCACGAGTTCTATAGTTTGGCACAAGCAGTGACTGCGTATATAGGCTTCAAACTGATCTATAAACTTCTATCATATCCTTTATATTATATAATTGAAATGTAAATGTACAGTCTGAAAAAGAAGTGGCCGTTAGAATTTAATCATGAAAACTAATTGTAAAACAAGTGTCTAGTTAATGAGGACTTACTGAATTCAAAGATAGAAGTAAAATTTTCACGAAACTCCAAAAAAGCAACAACACTACAACAGACACCACGTAAAAATAATAAATGTACTTTACCAAATTTATCTGCGTGTAAACATGATGAGATTTTTGTGTCATTTTCTGTCATTTCATGTGTCTTGTCCTCTGAATGTCAATATTAGGTCAAATATGAAAGAGAATTTAGGCAAATGTCCTTCGAAACATTAATAGGATGGTCCGTATTTACACCATTGAGAGTGATTGCTTTATCAAAATGTTTCCATTTGGCTCCAATAAACCATTTAAATTTTAAGTAGCAGTAAAGTAATTAGCTACATGTTTCATTTAAAATACACAAGATCAAGGAGTTCTTATAATGATTACTCACCTTAGATTCAAAAATGACTTTATAACAACAAAAACGTCGAGAGGAGTAGGACTAAGTTAGAAAATGCATAAGTACTTTTTCAAAGTACTACCAGAAAGTCAGGTATATATGACCATTTTCTGTCGGTTCGCCGTAAAACCCAACCCACTCCTTAATGAAATAAAAAGAGCAACTGGCCTGTATAAAGCCCGGATGTGCTGAATGATTAGCTTATTGGTTACAGACATATAAATTCATAGATTCAGCAAAAATCAAATTTGGTTTATAGAGAACTAGGCTATTACGAGTATTTGAGCTCCTGATGGTCAAAATTGGTAGCATGGGTTTAATCATTTTCTGTTATAAAAGTAAATAAAATTAATACAAAAATTTATGAATAAGGATAAAAAACTATTGTCTTGAATAATTTGTTGACATAATGGATATTTAAAAATATTGCCCATTGTGAAGATTCTGCAGGAAAATCACACAAAGCAGGGGTTATTTTGTCCGAACCCCAAGAAGTGACAGAAACCTAAGGATTCGATGAAAACGATCAAAAGACGAAGACACGATAGATAAGCCTATGTAAATCTGTTTACGGGTTTGTCACCTAAATCACTACCAT
>NW_026462621.1:0-58753 GCF_021730395.1 Mercenaria mercenaria
CAGCCCTTGAAGTGAAAGTCGAGGAGATGAGCGTCGTACTTTATCCCTTGAATTTTCTGACGACTCTGTATGAAGGAGGATATAGTTAGAAACCAAGAAGAGAAAAACAAAAGCATACACACGGCTAATCCTTGAGCCCAAATCTTGAACCTGTACGGCAACGACCTGTATTTATATCCTACCTTGTGTAACTGTACTGCAGACGGGATCGACGTTGTAGGAACTGTTATTCAACGTAGTAAACGTTCTAAAACGTGCAATGCGTACTGAGAACCTATTGCAAACTCTTAGACCTGTTTAGAAACGTATTGCAAACTTTATTTATTTTTAGTACTTTACTTTGATCGTAATCAGCACCAAGGATGTGATGCGGTCGAGTTAAACCTGTCCCTGAACGGGTTAAACGAGTTATCAACGGATCTGGTAGGTGTACACACGTACTGAAATTAACGCCCTATCGCATTACGTCATACCACGTCTCTAGTACGATCGAAATACGGCGGTTCAGTTCTTAGTCCGTCTGAAAGGCAAGACGGGTTGATCAGCAGAAAATTTTGAGCAGGCTTAACCCCGTCTAAGTCAGTCCATAAAGTTCTTAGACAGACTGTAGAACGTCGCTTCTACGTCTGTTCCGTCGCTACACAGTTTGAGCCCGTTCGGCTACATTTTTAGAACGTACTGAAAACGGGCTTGGTGTGATGGGGGTATAGCAGGGAGATAAGTTTTTCCGATTATTTTAAGTACAAATGGCATTCATTTTCATAGGGAGGCAACTTGTTTCCGATTATTTTAAGTAATAGTCGAGAAAAAGTTGTCTCCCTTTGAAAATGAATGCCATTTGTAAAGAAATAAAGATAAACATTTGCTGAAAACTATGTTTCACCTTGTTATGTGAAATTTCACCACTCGCACGCTATTGCAAATGCATAAAAACAAACATGTGTAACAGATCTTTGAAAATGGTGCGTTTTTAAAGGCGTTTGACTGTCCGGAAGTGCGGCCCCTATAGGCAGTCCTTTTCCAGAATTTAAAGTTTATATCAGTATACTGACATTTGTTTCGTAAAGTAATATACATGTTTTACATGCTGTTCAATTTTCATGTCAAACAACTCTTTCTTTCTATAATTTGGTGTTGTTTGATTTTTGTTTCTCAAGGCCTACTTCGAAACCTTAAGCAGTCTAGACATGGAAATTGAAAATATAATTGTTTTGCTCTTTCCTGATTGGGAAAACGTTCAGAATTTAACCAATCATGTTACAAAAAGGAACCGGCATTGCTTAAATCCATAAAAGTAAGGCATTCAAATCGTCCTGTAAATGATGTGAGACATCTCGTAAATGATTGTTATTTGCATGATGCACAAATCAAGCCACACGTAACTATTATATGGCAAAGTATCAAAAACATGTAAGATATTCAAGGAAAGATTTTAATCACTACTTGTCCAGACTTCAATGCAAATTTTGGAAATAATATTAACATTCATAGTTTAGGTAACATATTTGTTCTCAATGAACTTAGTCAGATTAACTAAAAATTGTACTGTGTAACAAACTTCAAAACAAATATTTGACAGTTTGACTTAAAAATAAACACATGGTACAAAATATCATAGAGTTTTGGGCGGAGTAAATATATCATTTCGTGTGATCATCTCACATCAAAAGTCACACCTTGTCCCGTAAATGACTTACTAAACCCGATGTTGTTACTGATATGTAACAATATAATATAAACACAGTATATGCTTTATAGATCTCGAGTGCTTGCAAAAACTCTGTATTCTATATATATTCTATGATCAAGATCATTACCACTCCCAAGTAATATAAGCCAGTGTCGATAACTCTTTTTGTGTTCAAGAACCCGGAGAAATTAACAGCAAACTAGTAATTCTAGCATACACCAAGAGTTACGACTATATATGTGACTGTAACAAGAATTTTAACATTAACATTCGTAACAAAATATCATCTCTATTGAGATAAGTCAATTCTCGTATTATCCCTTATTACAATGTCCCGTAAATGACTACGTAAACTTGGGTGTCTCGTCACTCACAGCAAACACTCTGCGTGATTTTCCTGAACTGCGTTCAGCCCATCGACCACCTTCAAAACATTGCTGTCGCCCGGATTCTACCTTCTTTTGCTGGCCATCTAAACTGTCCCACTACTTTACTGCGTTTCTCCATGCATTTTGTCATTCATATCTATATCTTTGATTTTGCCAATGTAGCATTTCTATTACAAAGTATTCGAATTTCTTCTGAGCTTGTTCCTCATTTATATTAATTTTGCACTGTTTCTGTATTCTCCAATTTTGCAGAATGTACCTTATTTTTCTGTCTTCTTTCTGTTTGTTTTTCCTCTTTTAATTCTAGAACAGGAAAGAAGCAACTTTTAACGCGCTGGTTCTCTCTTCGAAGCCATTCATCGCCCAACAAAGCTTTTTTTCTTGCCCTGTACTCTTTCATTCTCTGTGTTTTTATTTTGGCCATTCTGTGAAAAAAATAAGAGGAAAACTAAGAAATTTTTGTCTGATATACATTAGAAATGTTAAACATTACCTTCCAAAATCGGTATAAAAATACTTCTATTGTTTCGTTCAAAAATAATTCCATACCGCATGAAGGGTTTACATCCATATAGGGTGTAGTTTTTATAAAAATATACATATAGTTCATAGTGTATATTTACCATAAAACCATCATAATGCTTTACTAATGATGAATTTTCATCATTAGCGTGTATTTGATGTCTTTAAATAATGTTCTTACCCAAAATCGGGCTTGGAAAAAATTGGTCATTTACGGGACGTATTTTATCTGCAGTACCATATCATTCAAACCATAACACAGGCATGCATTATAACATATTTTTTAAAGTAATGACAAGGGAGGCTTTATGATATTTTATAATAATCAATTCAAGCGAGTGATAAGGAGACGATCGCGCTTCGCTTTAAGATCATTGCAAAACAACTTTTTTTCTGTTGGAATGTGTAAGTGAAAGAATCAACATCGATTTACTTTGTATTTAAACATCAAATGTGCTGATACTTAAATACACACAAATGAGTTTACATGTCTGAAAGCAAAATGAATTAATCTGTCCATTTTAGATTTCATTTTATCTAGGTAAAGAATTTCTGTCATTTTCGAGTATATTATATCATTTACGGGACGGTATTTAAACAAGGTTTTACTAATTCTGTGCAGTTTATTCAACTTTGTTTCCAATGACATTAAAGTATAGCAAAATCTGTTGTGCACAATAGACTAATTGTTACTCGTTATCGTAATATCCTGATAGAATCACTCACCAGAAATATCACCCAAATGCCTTCCATTGTCCGTCCATAAATTTTCCAAAAATATAGCGGCTTGCAAACTTTTTTCACATGATTTCCAGCTGACGTCGAGAATGAGTCCAAAGATGCATAAAAACGCACAAAAAACCTAAGCTACGGTAAGAAATTTCGGCGTATGACTCGTAAATGATGTCTCGTAAATGATTGTATTTTTCTTTTGATACAGTTTTTTTACGAGAAAACACATAAATGTATGACATAACACCTCAGTTATGGTAACTTTGATATTCCAGTCACGATATAGGTGGTACGTGAATATCTTGGCTGTTTTGCAGTATTAATTACAAGACTCGTAAATGAGATTTAAAAATTACACTTGCAGACACGTAGTTTGTTTTGTTTTATTTGATTTACATCATCTAGAAAGAACATATAACACTGCTTTACTTAATACATTGATACATTACACTAAGTTACACAGTATTTCCACTCTAATATGTTTTGAAATGACTCTCACAATACACAAATATAAATAGGACTCGTAAATGAGAGGAATTTGATGACACAACAATGTCATCAATTTTGAAAATGGATTATCTTTTTTAGTGAAATGTTAACTAGCTTAAAATATGCATGGCCATAATGGCAATCTATTTTAGTAGCAACTAACTTTACCAAAGCATGATCTGTAATTAAACAGGTACCGAATTTATTTAAATTTTTTCCGTTGACAGGCATTTTTGCTTACTCCTTACTCATTAAACTCGTAAATAATAAAAGTTTGTTCATGTGCATAAGGTAAACATGTGTGCAAATGTTAGGACACATATAAGTGGTATGAATAATACTTATTTTTGCCAAATAAAACCTAAAATGGCATTGTTCTGGCTTTTATAACCCCAATGACAGCATTTGTCACCCCTACGTGAAAATGCGTCTCATCGTGATTAGCCAATTTATCCAAAATAGTCATAAAACCGAAAGTTGAGATTTGTCCATTTTATCGTTTGTATCAAAGATAAATTCAAAGTTATTTTTATGTCAGTATTACCACAAAGTGGACGTTGATATAAATACATGCACAAGCATTTTCAGAAAATATCAGTTGTGTTTACAAACACATATATATATATTATGATTTAACGGAGTTATCGCTGCCCTTAAAACTGTTTAATGGCAATGTGACAATATCGAGTACCTGTAGCTAAGTTTCAACCTTTTAAATTAATTATGTTTAGGTCAAGGCCTTTTTTATATCCGTTATGTTAACTGACATTAATCAGAAAATTAACTTAGGCAAAACAAAATACGCAAACCGAAAGTTGAACTAGATATAACTATTTTCAGAAAATGCCAGTACCCGTTATATAAAAGCAATATACATCGAACAGACGATTTGTAAAGATAAAACTGTTTTCAAAAAATAAAAGTACTTATTATATCAGTGTATTTTTGCAGTATACATCGCAATGAATTATTGTAGGTGTTAAATTAAACGGTTCAATGACATAAAAATAAAATACATACTGAAAATAACTTGTAAACAGACTATTTTTTTAATAACAATTTATTTATAAGCCCTACAGCTTTGACATTTTCAACGCATATTCTTGACAGTTTATCAGGCAAAAATGTTCTATCACCTTCTCAAGTGTATTTTTTAATAAATAATCGTGCACGCTTTTTGCAAGATCAATGTAAAATATTAAAATCAAAATTTTATGGTCAGTTGAGATCTGAACATGAAAAACAATATGGCAAGACCATATTTTCCAGACGAGTGTCTCAAAAGGCTAACCCCTACAACGTTAACCCTCTCCCTGAAATCACACAAACTGACATTAATCGAAGTTAACAGTGATCAGAGCAATATCCTAGCGAATACCGAGAACTGTACAAAGGAGGCCATCTACGCTTGGCTTTTCAAAAGCCTTGTCACAACAAACGTTATATAATAACTTTATCAACAAGATATGTTTGTAAAACACGCGTGCCCACCATGATGGCCTCCCGTGAGCACTATGACCTTTGCATTTTGATCAACTGACCCCAAAAGCAATAGGGGTTATCTACTGACAGCATGTGGGCCAAACATTCCAGTCTTCAGTTATCCGTAGAAAACCCATGGTCGACATTTAGACATACTTTCTTTGACACAAGCACTAATGTTCATCAGTAATAGATTAAAACCGATTTCCTGGTCAAGTTCTAGGTCACCATTACCTTGCCTTTTCATATTGCATTAAAGCTGTCGTTTAAAGAAGCTCTATAGTGTTTACCTGTCAGATTTAAAATCTATCTTCAAAGATTCAAAACCCTTACTTTTCTTGGCGTCTTTTGTTGATATAAGGTTATTTTTGGACTTTAAGTTGAGAAATCACTGTAAGTAGTCCTAGGCATTGTTTATATAAAACAAAACATGTAGCAAATTATACTTTTTGTCTACTTCAACTTTAGATAGTTTACTGGAGCCATATGGAAACATTCTGATAAAGAAATCACTCTGAAGGATGTAAATACGGACCATCCTATTAATGTTTTGAAGGACATTTGCCTAATGTCTCTTTCATATTTGACATAATCACAATGGACATTCAAGGACAAGCCACACGAAATGACAGAAAATGACAGAAAATCTCACTGGTTGTGCCAAACACTAAACCCGCGAAGTATGTTAATCGTAGCTTTTTGCTCCCTGCTCCTAAGCTTTGGAACTCCCTTCCCGTCACGATCAGGGAAACAGACACGCTGGCTGCTTTCAAAAGCCTGTTTAAGCCCATTTCTTTGTAGTACAACATTTCACAAACTGACCTATATATTTTTCCATATCGAAGCGTAGAATAGTATTTCATCATAAATTCACTTAATGTTTAGTTTTAAAGTTAAAATGTACATATGTTCGTCTTGTTTGGCTATATCTCTATGTTTTATATTCGTGCTTTGTTAAACCTTAGCTTGCTAATTTCTGAAATAGACTAGTCCATTATTCATTGTTGGACCATACCACCTATTATCCAAAGGGGTGTTCACTGAAAATGACTAAATATCGAACAGTGCAGACCGTGATCAGCCTGCACGCAGGCTAATCTTGGTCTGCATTGGTCGCAAAGGCAAAATCATTTACCGCTAGCAGGCTAAAGGTTAATGTAAAAAAGCATATGTTTTGTTTTGTATCAAATTTGTGTTTGTGTTCTTGCAGTGTATTCAGTAACGTAATTTTGAACGTGTACCTGTACATGAAAAAAGTTCTATATAAATGTGGTACATGTATAATAATAAAAATACAAATAATGATTATATTCTCATATATACAGTGTATCTAGATAGATTTATTTCTGTCAGCGGTACAGTAATGTGCATAATGGTAATCAGTGAATTGGAATGGTGGTTTGATTTTGACGTTTGGAAGTTCAATTTATCGACTCGTCTGCTGATTAGGGAAATCTACATGATTTACTTTTTCTTGTTTAGGTTAGAACCGCTATCTCACTGAATACCATTGCCTAAATTAAACTCGGACTGTTCTATTATTAAAAGTACAAAAACATCGCTGACCTGAAAAAACGAGCCCCCAAATTAAAACGGGGTCATTTTGTTTTTGAAAAAAAGAACATCTACAAATACATAGATTTATAAAGGAACTTTATTAATCAGTGATATTAACTATGTCTGATATAGAAGAAAAATAACGAAACAAAGTCTTAGTTCTTCTTTGAAAGTTATCATAACTCTACACAAATGAAGGATGGAAAAGCACGACAACAGAAAGTCAACATAACAACAAATCCCTGTAAAAAAGATGGTATCATCGACAGTTAACACACAGGTCGGCTTTTTCCGTGGATAAAATAATTATAAATCTAGAGAACACAGGCAAAACAACACATGTATTTTGTGACTTTATTTGACACAATATAAATGAAATTAATACAGGCTAATCATTATATTTACGAGATAATATCTGAATGCGTCTTATTACGTGATTTTGTTTTAATAACCAAATACATACCATTTAAGAGATTCAACACGTGTTTTATTTTATTCTGATCACACACTTCTGTATGATCAAACATGACTTGTCGCAATATACTATATTAAATAAACATTTCATTTCGCTAATATATATTCTACAAATATAAAAGTAGATCAAATTTGTTTAAAAATCATACACTTAATACATAAACCATTACTGTAAACATTTGACAAGATGATCATAGCTGCTTTACATTTTTGGTATCTTTTGTCCTGAGGTATCAATGATATGTTGTTACCTTGTAAAAGAATGAAGATTTGACAACTTTATGACACCGGAATACATACGTCTCATGTTCTTATACTGTACAGCACATAGATACACCACAGAGTTAGAAAAATTATTACGAACGAACTAGACATACACTTGCACATTTTATGACCACTCAGTCAAACCGAGTCTGCTAATTTTTTTTAATTGATTATGTTTTACGCTTCCAAAGAATCTTCTTGTGGGTTAAAACGATATCACAATAAGCTGGTGTCTTAAAGCTAGTTTCATTTCTTGTCAAAATTAATTAAGCAGTGTCAGAATAATGATGATCTTATGCGGTTTTGATATTCCCGAAGTATCAAAAACAAATTGAATCAAATCATATCATTTATATGATGAAAATATCACAGAAGATAACTAAAAAAATGCATGATTAAAATTTTGTTATATATACAATTTCTAAAAATCTCTGTATTAAAAACTCCAGTTTCGGAGATTTTACAGTTCATCATTCCAAGTCGTCCAGTCCTTTCTATTCCTTGTTATAGAAAAAGCCACTCACATATACGTAATTGAAATAACAAACATGTACCCTATCATCAACAGAGCTCCATTTAGCATGCTTCCTGCAAAATAAAACATACACTGATGATTTAACATATTTTCACTTTAGACATCACACAGAGCCTAAACTTTGAAAAAATGCAAATGGAGTGTAGGTAAGATTATAGTATTTAAATTAACAAATTATTTATTTTAAATTTCAAATGATACTGTCCCTATTAGTTCATTATCAAACATACGATGGTACGAAAATCCTTGTTGCTATTAGAACTAGTTATCTTTAGCTTTGCATAAAAATTCACGTGTATATCTACATCGAATATTTTAATTGTACAAAAGCTTGTAAATGAAGAATATCGTGCATTTGTATAATTTTTGTATACGTCCAATTATTAATAAAGGAAGCTGGTATATATTTATATTGTTTTTTTGTATTTAACCATTTTAAAGAGTATTCCGATTGAAAATTTTACTTATGTTATCAGCACGTTAGTAGTATAATTCCTCAGGCGCTTTAAACATAAAAATAAAAATATTATACACTCTACATATGTATTAAATTAATGGATTTTTTCTTTACAGATTTTGCTTCAATATATTGATCATAAATCTCCCACATTCAAACTTCAATGCTTTCTATTACATCAATAAATTTACCTGTATTTCATAAATCTAAATAAATCAAATGGTATTGCAGACTTCGAGGTATTATTGTCAATTTCTGGCCATCTTCAGTCTTCATTTCAGAAAAATCTTGCTGAAATAACTTTTCAATCTTCTGTAACATTGCTCTTAGTGTTCGTAGATTTCCGTCTGTTGAATGAAGCTCAAAAGACACACGGAAAGGATCTGTAACAGATATATGAAAATCTAATTCAAGTCAAGCTCTGATCTAAAATAACGTTTTGAAATTGTATTTACTGTAAATGTATATTGGTATCGTAATATAGTTGCATTAAGAGCAATGGACTGTCGCACATATTGCACTTGTGTCTTAAATTGGTTTTCGAATACCGAATTCGAAATCACTGTGTAAACAGCAGAGAGCCATAAAGTTACACAACAGACGATTAACAGTCAGTTATAGACGTGATTATACATCACCCCTTGTTGCTTTTGTAATATAAGTATATAATGTAAGTGATTTTATTGCCAGAACAGACGGTATTTTTTACCATAATTTTAAGTTAATTTTTAAAGCACAGAATAAGATGGATGATACTATGTAAATTCCTACTGGTAATAATGATATATTTTGTATTAAACTGATCATTATCGCGATATTAGACCTACTTAATCACCAAATGTCCCAAGTTTTGACATTCGAAAGCCTTGTCAAAAAGGGCTTATAATTATCAAAGAACGAGTTACAAACTACCTTCCTCCAGCTGTATATTCTGAAAACTGTCTACTGAATAACCGGTGTAATTCGATAATTCCTGCCTTATCCAATATATGAATGAATCTTCCGATTTGACAACATCAGTGTACTCGTCTGACAATGAAAATCGCATCTGCATAAAGGGTATTGGCTCATCCTTAATGGTCACCTCTACAATAGAGACGCATTTGTTTTTATAAATGTTAACAATGGTTTGACACTTAATATAAGTAAAATAGTAGATAAAAGCCGTGCTCACTTTCTGAAAATCAATGCAGCAACAAGGTAAAGATATCAAAATCAAAAGACAATGGTCAAACACTTGTATATTCTGTAGTGTTGAAGATGAGAACATTATCATTGCCTCTAGTTAAAGAGCAAATATAAGAAGAGAATGAGTGTCTGATTAGGTAATGGTTGCGATTCGTTCATTATTCAGTAGGCAGTAGAGCATTTAAGAACTAGAAAACGTTGATATCTTAAGGCTTTTAACTACATAAATCATACATACAGAATTCCACGAGTTGATTCATAACTTACCAAACTATCTATAGATTCATAGTAAAAGGACCAATAATACAATCAATGGAAATATTCTTCGGAAGCATATACTGCAAAATGAAAATTAATCGCAGATTTGGTTTGACCAAGTTCGTCTATGAGAAGTTATAAAATGTGCAGCAACCCGCACGGCCGTAGCACCGGCTTCGGCGGGATTTATTCACAGGTTAATAGACAGTTTCCATGATGTCAAATGACCAAATAAATATCACAACACACATTCGAAGTGCGGGGAAAAATTTTACTGTCGCCATATTTAAAGATTTATTGACCAGTTAACAAATTCTAATCACTGATACCCAAAGCATTGGTAATTGAGCATTTACTGTTCTTGTTATTTTGCTACCTTCTTGACAAACTGCAAACACTTCTATCTCACACAGCTGAAGAGAAGCTGGTTGTGTTCCTTTTGCCTGTAGTCTTACAAGTCTTGATGTAACAAAGGGATTCAGCTCAATTGTTGATACAAGTTCAGTCGAATCGAAAGCATGTTCATAACTAGTCCAAGTTTTCAGCATTAGGAGTAGCTGAAGCTCAGATATATCGTCATCTGTAATAAAAGTGTAATACTTATATCATCTTGGTTTGTATATTTAGAAATATATACATATATGTAAAACCATATCCGATGCATATCTGGTGTCGCTTTAGTCCATAACGTTACAAATCCATTATTTTTTGTTGCTAAAAATAAGTTAAATTAAAAAAGAATTGCGTATCAATTTTGTAAACGAATTTTACGTATGATACTAACCTAGCATATGTAAGCTACGTATACAAACAAACATAATGAGATAATATACGTTTTGTTTTGCCTTTCAGCAAAATGTTTCAACAACGATACACCCAATTATTTAATGATGTCGTGACGTAGAAACTTGAGACTGATTGTAATCGACGGGATTACCATACTGTCATACTGTAGTAAAGAAAAAGTTGAAATATGATACTTTTTCAAAAGAGTCTTAAACAGAAGATAGCATTGTCTTACGGCAACAGTCTAAGTCTAATTGTTTGTAAGTCTTGACACCAGTGAGTGTGTATTCAGCACCAAGGTCGATAATCAGATAAGGTTTCGCTTCTTTCTGCGTTGACATACACGTCCCTCCGTTGCCAACATACTGATTCGTATCACCGTCTATGATATTACTTGGCAACCAGCTCGCATAGGTGATACTTGAAGCTATTACGTCTTTCCCAATAGCAACATTTTGGACGCCTTTAAATCAAATATTGTTGATATACCATCAATGTAAGCATTTATATAAACTTTCTTTTTAAACTAAAAGATATCCTGTGCTAGAGGGTATGGGCTGATTTTACACATTTAACAATTTATTATGAACACATTCAATCTAATAGAGTTTGCTTTTATATAGCTTGGTTGCGTTCTTGGATCCTAATTAACACTTTTGTTCAAACTCCGTATGCAGTGAAATTACACATTCTAAACTTTTAGTTTAATTGTGCAAAGGAATGACATCTTATTTACGAAATAAAAAAGAAACATAAAAATGTCTACCACTAAATCGCTTATATCTCAAACTCCTTTACGGCCTCCAAAGGCGAGTAATCAATCTATTAGTATGTAATATCACTAGGCCAATAACTAGACACTAAACTTATCATCGTAGGGAAATGTTTTAAATATGAGAGGACTTGTAAAGGTTAAATGGTTCTATCAATGTGCCCATCCCGTTGTCAACACAATCAAGAGAACATTCTAGTATATCAAAACAAATATCTAATTTTATTACACTTCTTGAATACATGAAACTTACAAATTTCACAGTGGACACCAGCATAGCCAATCGGACAGATACACGTGTAGTCTCTGCAGTTATCCGAGCCGTCACAGTACTTGATGGAACAATTGCCGCTATTTTTACACGGATTAGATTGACATTTCGCTGCATTAAAATGCAAAGTGAAATATATATTCTATAGTATCATCCTGATCAAAGATTTTAAAAGACAGTAGATTTAGTTTATTAACACGTTCTTCCTAGTAAGTTCTTCACTTTCTTTTTTGCATTTACATAAAAGAAATAACTACTTCAAAAGTAATAGTATTATCAGTATTTCAACTATTTATACAAAGCCAAACTAGTATGTGAAGGACCTTTGCGCTTTTTGTCATCAGAAATAAAATTAAATATGGATGTTCTAATTTATCTAGACATAAAGCAAAGTTGTACTATATACGTTTTAAACGAACCTTATATTGCTTTTTGGATGTTTTAAAGTTGTTCAATGATGACAATAAGAAACTTAACAGCACTGTTCATGCATACATATTGAATGTTGTTATTAATTCTTTAACGCAATAGTTATTTTGGTACAGTACCAGAAGTGTTCACTGCTCTGCTATAAGAATGCATTTATAAGAATTCTGCCATGTTTATTATTCCTGATTTCGGTCAAATTATTTTGATTTCTTTCTATTCAGGATGACCAAGTTTGAATTCCGGAAAATGACCTCACAAAGGCAGACCACATCCAAGTATTTAAGTGCCTTTAAAAATTGATATCTTTGAAAGAACTGCTACATATTCTTCGATTTGATGCATTTGCAATTACTATTCAAGGAGATTAATATACGTATATGTTTCATATACTGTTATATGCTCATATAAAACATTTTTTTCTTTCTATTATTTAGTGACGTTCAAATTTCAGAATTTCAAATACACAACAAATCATTAAAACGAACTAAATCAAAACATTTTAACGTAAGTCAGGAATCGTTAACGTGACCACTAGCAAATCTATCCATTAAACTACATTGACTACAAGTAACAACAATTGCAATAATGAGCTATATTTACAAGTTCTTCTTCGAATCGCATCGATGACTTATCTATACTTATAATAACATCTTTTAATGAATACGTTAGACAATTATTATTATTTACCAGATTTTTATAGCGCTCTTTTCATCTATAAAATAAACGTTCAAAAGCGCTGTACAAACTACATATCACAGAATAATATGGACACACAATACAACACAAAAAATCAACATTAAAAGGTAGTTAATGTTGAAATACCTGGTTTTCCGTACACTTCCACTTCACACAAGTGAAGATATTCATTTTCAGTCTGTTGCAACTCTAGAAATCTCGCCGCCGTACCGATGTAGATATTATGAATGTCTCTAATCCTGCCAGCTATGGTCAATTTAAATTTCTCCTTAGGCGTGTCCCACAGTAATAGAATTAAATCATGTGCCCGGTCACCTATAATATATATAGTAGCCGTACATCAATATGCCCAACATAATTCATCCAAAGAAAATAAACGTGTCTTAAAATAAGCTTTAAAACCAGTTCTTCTAAGAACTAGAATGTATTTAACTGGAATGGCGTTTTTTTTGTGCTTATTGTCAGAAATATTTTTAATCATTTAGGGTTGTAAAATAGAAAAAGTGGAAACTCCACAAGTCGTTCAACACAGTAAAAATGAAAATGTTGCATGCTAGGTTTGTTTGAGCCTGTTCATGGACAGTAGTGCAAGTGTATGCTACCGTCCACGCCTTCTAGCCCCGGGTTGAGCAGAACAAATGTTCAAAATGAGTTTGAAAAACGGAAAGAGATGACCATGTCAGAATTTGCAGATTCAACAATTTTTGTTCTACGTATACCTCTATTGATAAATATACATTCAAATTGTATTTACTTTATTTAGAAATAAATTTTTGTTCTATATAAACTTTTATTGATAATAATACACTCAAATGGTATTTACATTATTTAGAAATAAAACAATGCATTTGTATTTATATTTTCCAGATTAAAGAAAGCATGCATCACGCTTTACTTGTAACTTTCACAAAATAATTAACCATCTACTTTTCATAATGTATCATTTAGCAGTAAATGACGCTCTACACATTAAATTGGCTGCCATCACAATCAGACATTTTCTGAAATTTCAAAGTACTTTTATGTTTTTAATAGATAACCGATTTTCAATATTCTATGGGCATGGTAAGTACCGTCAAGGGAACTTACTGTTTTGATCAATTTGGAATTTGTATTCAGATTACTATATCTTGTTATAAAACATGTGAACAATTGCAACAATGTACTTTCATGTAACAGTAGCTTTATCGAACTTGAAATATATATTAGTTATACTCGCGCTGTTACGTACTCTATCACACATTGACAGAGAGGTAACGGTGTAGTTTTCTCATCTATTGTTGTTGCTGTATAGAGGGAGGCGTTTTAAAAAGATTGTAAATATTTAAAATATGCTTCACTTCATTATAATAATAAATAACATTTTTTTGTAATTACACATTTAGCAACGAATTTATAAATATGCATACATTAGTGTGTTACGAATGGCATTAGATCTTGAAATTATGGACTAAGTTTGTTATAAACGAGTGAAATGTGTTGTTGGGACAAAGAATTATGTTCCTTAAAATCGAGTTTCGCTGTATCCTAGTTCGTTATGTTCATGTTCGTCTTTCAAATAGAATATCCTGAAGAAAAGTCGGGCCAGAAAACATATTTCTTTTAACCGGTTTTGACTTAGTTTCCAATAAATGAGTTTACTGTACAAAAATGACCCTTTTAGGACCTCATTTTTAATATAAAACTGTTGGCCTAATATACGCATACATTTACCATCTACCTATTAAAACCAAATACAGTATTATCGTTGTAAAATGGTTGTGCGAATGAAAATAATATCGAGCAGATATACAAAGTAAACAGTTAAGACTGTTGATGCGAACTATGTAGTTCTATGTACTCTTGTATTATAAAATACCCTTAATGAACATCAAAATTTTATTTTTTAATACGTGAGGTCTGTTCAGTTCTTATTGTTCAGTTCAGAGATATTACATTTGAGCTTGTATATAAAAAGTTTATAATTTAGATTTGGGATACCTCTAAGTAGGTACGATTTTCACATTCACATCATTTCCACTTATACATGTAGAGCAAGGTGAATTTTAAAATGTATTCGTTTCCGTTTTGTTTTGTTGAGTTTAGAGTCACACTGACACAATATTGGTCATATGGCGACTTTTCAAACTTCCTTTGGTGATGGAAAACCCCAGATTTCACTCCGGCATCGTTTCAGGCATGCGCGGGCACCTGTAGAGAACCGCCGACCGTCCTTAAGTCAGCTTGATTGTTTTATCACAAAAAGAATTCTGCACACCAAGCAACGTTTCATACATAAATATTGGGGAACGAGTAAGTAGAAATTTTCGAACTTAACCACTCGACGGAGGCCCGTCGTTTGCTGTAGATACAGATCAGCTAAAGCGGAAAACCCATTTTACTCTGGATCCTCAAAAGATGATGAAGAACGAGTACTAAAGCGAATCTTCGAGTCACCAAATTTCCGTCAAAGAATTTCGCTAGGTAACTCCGAGTATTTGAGTGAAGTCTCTGGACTGACTCGAGATGAAATCCAATTTGTGGGATATACAATTGTCTGTATTGATTTCTGTTGTTGCCAAGGCACATGACGGGTTCTTTTCGAGTACTCCGAGACGAATATATAATTACCTTTAGCGGTTTCATTCGGGTTTCGAGTAACTTCGAGGTCATATTTCACATTACGCAGATCACAAAAATATATTTTGTGTAATGATAAATTTATAAAACACAATGTTTGTGATACAACCTGTGATACAGTTTATTTTAAATTAAGATAAATCAACACATTTTTCTTAATTTTATTTTATTTTAATGTCGCACCAACACAAATTATAGGTCATATGGCGACTTTCCAGCTTTGATGGTCTAGGAAGACCCCAGGTGCCCCTCCGTGCATTACATCATCACGAGCGGCACCTGGGTAGAACCACCGACCTTCCGTAAGCCCGCTTGGTGGATTCCTCACATGAAGAATTCAACGCTCCGAGTGAAACTATGGTGTGCTGCTGAATATCTAAAAAAATAATTTCATAAAATTTCGAATAATTATTCTTTTTCTTATCTACATGAAAACATTTATCATCCAATTTCGGCTGTCCTTTCATCTTGTTTTGTTTCTCGTTTAATGTATTATTCAAATAGAAATGTGTATTGGACAAAAAGTACGTTGATTATATGCGTATAAATGTATAAACAACACATTTTGATCAAAATAAATTTCAAATCACCAAATAATGCAGTTTTCTTTAATTGCGTAAACATTTCATTAACATATTGTATAAATATGATCATTTTCTTAATTCCGTATTAACAAAACGATTCGCAGTGCTGAATTTTTTATTACTATACGTAAGTATAAATTCCAGTTCTTTTGTTAAACTGAAGCGTACATGTACATGTAGATATTTGATTATCCTTCAGGAAGTCAATTTCAAAACGTATAAAAACGCAAATAAAGACTTTTTTAATGAAAAATATTTATTTCGCCGCTGATTTCAGTAAATCGCTATGCTTTAACGGTCTTTATTCTAAGTATTATCTTGTTTTATGTGATTTAGTCAATGTATCATAACTTTATTTCTACCTTTTATTCACACAGTCGGAAACCGTCTTCCTTAACTGATCTATGAACGTAAAAAGACCAAACAAATTACATAAATCTTCCATCCAGGTAAGGAAATATAGTCTCAAAGTTTCGTGAAATCATCTCGCGGCACTCGAAATGACCTATAATAATAATAATAATAATAATAATATTATTATTATTATGAAATTCTTTATATTCAGAAAGTAACTTGTACAGACATGCAAATAAAACATTTATAACATCTTAGTTCAAACATGGCCTTCTATAACATAATGTACATACGTTAAATTACTCGACAATCACTCAGAAAACATAATCTAAAATCGCATTCATACTTTATATAATATCGAACCTTAGTTGGTACTTCATGTAACAAATAAGATTTCAGTGACTTTTTAAATAAGTTTAGAGATGTTAGGGAACGAATACTTGTAGGAGTGGTATTCCAGTAATATGCAGAGATATGTGAAAAAGAAGCTTTCATGTAATTAGTTCGTTGTTTAGGTGTTACTAAATTGCTATTTGAAATCGATCTAAGGCTATATGCGTTATTACTGGAAAAGTTGCGCAATTCTTTAATATAACTGGGTGAAAGGTCTGAACTTCTTATAACAAGACCGCTGCGTGATAATGACACATGTTCCTAAACGATAACCATTTCAGTTCATTAAATAATACAGAGTTCGGTTTGTCTGATTCGTAGTTTTATATTAATTTTGCCATTCTTGTCTGAAGTTTATATATGGAGTTAATGCACTTAGTTCCTGTCCCCAATACGGTACAACAATAATCCAGTGTCGATAATATATATGAATTATAGAACGCTATCTTCATATCATAACTTAAGTTCATTTTTGTAATAACTAATCTTCTTGAAGAGCGCTATTTTACTATTAATTCTGATACGTACTTTGTTTAGCTGTAGCTTCCACGATAATGTATTGTCTACGTAAACACCAAGAATCTTTTGTGAAGTTACATTTTCAATTTCAGTGTCGGCTATTTTTAACTTAAGATACAATTTTTTTTTACTTTTCCCCGTACTTGGATTCAGTGTTGTTATATTTTCTGGTCCTTTGGGATCATGGAGTCCATTCAACATATGTGTAATAGAGGTCCGCTTAAGCCGGGGCTAGGGGGCGTGAGAGATGTTGCACATTTTATTACCTCTCATGAACAGACTCAATCAAACCGAGTCTGCTATTATTCTTCTTGGTTGCATTCTTCGCTTTCAAAGGATCTTTTTACATATTTTATTTTTAATTTGTGGCTCGTAGCTAATATCATACATTTGGCTTTTGTGGGGTGAAGCGACATAGTATTTACTTGGCACCATTTATTGAAAGCATTCAAGTTAGTTTGAAGTTTAGTCCGTAAAACTAGAATATCAGAGTAAGATTCATATAGTGTAGAGTCGTAAGCGTAAAGATCTATATTTCCAGTGTTCGTTTCCAAGTCAATATCATTCATATAAAGGAGAAAAAGGAGAGGACCGAGGATTGAGCCCTGGGGAACCCCTGAAGTTATATTAAGTTTATTTGATGTTGTATTTTTATGTTTAATAATCTGAGTTCTATTTGACAGTTACGATTTAAATATATTAATTGTATTGTTAGAACAATGATATAGTTCCAGTTTATACAGAAGAATTTGATGGTCAACTAAATCAAAAGCTTTCCTGAGGTCAAGAAACACTGCCCCAACACATTTTCCAGAATCTATATCTCTTAACCAAGTATCTATTAAGTGAATAAGATTAGTGTTGTCGTGATAACGTTAACGTTGCCGCCAATTTATGTATACGTCGGACGTCAGATATTGACGTCATGTTGTTGAGTTGTTTATGCAGAATTGAATAAAGGATCGAACTGTTAAGACGCGTAGTACTCTATCTTACAGAAATTCCATTATCGTATGCACAAGTGTAGCATGAATGATATTGTCTAAAACCTGACTGTGTGGAATGGATGATTTTAGTCGAATTAAAAAAAGTTTGAAGCTGGGAAGCAATGTGTCTTTCGAAACACATGTTGTATAGAATGTGGACGTCGTTGTGATGATGCGGAACCATTCGCCTTTCGACTCGATTGGTCAGATAGATCTACCTCCGGTTGTCTGATGGGTTCTGGTGACAGTTCCGGTTTCATCGCAGAGTCTGCCATTTTGAATATGCGCATCATTAAAATGATTCCACAAGGTATCCTTTATTTTGGAAATATCTGCTTGCATTTTCTTCGTAATCTGAATAATATTGGTATTATCTGATTCACTGATTAAAATGAAATCTTTTTCTGTTTGGTTTTCGAGTGATTACATCGCTTCCTCTTTCTGTCCTGCATTACAAATGTTATTTATTTCTGCACTTACTCGATCTGTTTTGAATTTATCAGCAGTGAGAGTTGTCGGCGAGTTACTCATTTCCACACGCAGCTGATTTTCTGTCCGCGCACATTCTTTTGCTGAGAAAGTGGGCAATATCATATGTTTTATTTTCCTGTAGAAAATTTCCACTGAACCATTATTTTTACTCAAAGTTTCTTCGATTCTGCTTAATATTTCATTTATATCATCTTCAGTGAATTGCTGGATACCTTTCCCATTTACCAGTAATGAACATTTCGTATGGTACATATTCATTGAGTAATGGCTGGATTCTCCTGTAGATATTTTATATTTTGTTTCAACATTATTATTTTTCCGGTCAGTGACTTGTATGTCGGAGACGCTCAGAATAGACATAAAATGAGCCGCGCCATTAGAAAACCAACATAGTGGCTTTGCGACCAGCATGGATCCAGACCAGCCTGCGCATCCGCGTAGTCTGGTCAGGATCCATGATGTTCGCTAACGGTTTCTCTAATTGTAATAGGTTTTGAAAGCAGATGCGCAGGCAGGTCTGGATCCATGCTGGTCGCAAACGCACTATGTTGGTTTTCTCATGGCACGGCTCAAATATCGCTACATATTATAGTGTTACCTCTGTAATTTCGACTCGGAATTCCGTAAAGTAATTACTCGAAGTGACTCGGCAAAATTCCGCTGAAAGTAATAAAACTACATTGCCGGTACTCCGAGTCAGAATTATGCAGTACTCGGAGGAACTCCTCCCTTTGCAATATTTTTCCTTCTAGGAAAAACGGAAAGTGGGTTTTCCGCGTGAGCTTATTTGTAAATAACTACATGTGTGTACTGTCTTTCATTAGATTGACTGACAAAACGATAAGTGTATAAAGTACAGAACGAACAGTGAAATACCTCTATTCTACAACGCAGAATATTATAAAAATGATGAAAATGCCTTACTGCAGCACTCAAGGCGATTATATATCCTCATCATGAGTATCATATAGATGTCTCCAAGGTCAACTCGCCACCAAGGACGTTCGTTGCTTGTATGAAAACATGAACCGCTAAAAAAGTTTTGATTCTTTATGCCGTCAACGGCCAGGTTCGCACTGAGCACACTACCTCGGTCTACGTATTGTGTTGACATTTCAGCAGTCTTTTTCAATGCGACATTAGCTACTGCCTCTGGAATAATATCTGATAACTGCAAAATACTGTCCGTTTCAACTAACCAAACTGTATGAATCATCTTATGGTTTTTCGACACACAAACATACAAATGTTTATTAAATGACTATGCAGTATACGTACTGGACACAATATTAGACACATTGTACATATCATATTAAAGAGATTAATCCAATACAAAACTCAACTGAGGCAATATAAGAAATTATGGCCAATGTCAGCACATACAAAACACCTCTTATACAGGTTTTAAGCAACTTGATTGATGTTTTTAACATGGACTTGAACAATGAAACTATCATTAATCAAGTTATTTCATATTGGCTTTATTATTTGACCCCTGGAAGTCGTATTGACCTCGGCCTACGGCTTTGGGCAAATAAATCCACTTTTCAGCAAATAACAAGGCCATTGTTAGATCATATGATCAAATACATTTTATCATTGTAAGGATACTAACAATCAATAACAAGTTATTATCAAAAGAATACTACCGGTATAAGCAATAATCTGTATATCATATTAATAACAGATATTGTATAAATTGAAATATATTTGTAAGACTTCGTGAAAATAATATCTTAAGAAATTATATTAAAGAAAATGAATAAACATTTTATAGAAATGGTAAGATCCTTAACGCTTTCATTATTAATGCTGATTTCTCTTTGATTGTTGCTTTAGTGTTCTAAGTTATTGTGGATGTTTTGGAATATATGCTTACCTTTAGTTCCATAAACTTCTACTTCGCATAACTGGAAATAACCTTCACCAACATTCTGATGAAATTTCACGAACCTAGCCCGAGCTGGGACAAGTAAGACTAATTCCCATGTATGGTGTAGCTCGTCGTTTATTTTTAAAAAATCAGTATTCACTAAATTCTTTTCAAGAGCGCCTGTCATCAGATTAAGATCAGTATTCAGCACTGGCAGATAAAACAAAAATAAAAACAATGGTTATGACATTTTTCATAAAAACATATTTGAGGAGTTTTCTCTTGCTGTCGACGCTCTAAGTAAAATGGTTATATGTACGTACTTAAAATGAATATCAAATCGTTTTATATGTGCTTGCTATTTTCAAACATAATGGCGTACGTGTTTAATTTCTGACTTATTTGAAACATTATATATGATGTTCAATTCGTTTTTTCATATATGTAGCCTTTCTGTAAATGTTGAACTTGAAAACAGTTTAATTAGATTGTGAAAAATAATGTAAACTGTTTGAACTGGTTGTACACGTGCAACATAAAAGATGATGACACCAATCTAGCACTTCTTTTATTGTATTTTTAGTAGCATTTTCCCCTAAAAATCCAATATGAATTATTGTTGTTTGCTCGACTACTGTCCATTTAAACTGGAATTGCATCATATTTTTTTCCGTAGTTTATCAAAGTCAGTACATCTTCAGCTGAGATGAAATAAGCTTATATTTAGCTTGAAATACTTAATAAATCTTTATTATTCTCAGACTGAAACTATAACAGTCAAATTTCATTTATATTCTGATGATATGCTGATTTAAAAGAAATGAACATGTAACATTTCGAAATTTACTACAATTAGTATTCAATATGAGTACATTATGTCTTAAAATCATTAAAATGTCAATATTTAAAGATCCACAAGATATTTACCTTATTAACACTTATCATTGATCCGTTTTAGTGAAATAATTTTATGTTTCAAGTCTACAGATTGGGGACTTCCGTACTTCTGTATTTAAAAAAGTACTTTTGTAAATATTCGACTGTCATAAAAAACGTAATGTCCGTCTGAAGGGGGATGGAGATGACTGTGTCAACACTGATCTTACCATTATCACATTCCTCTATATGTATATCACAGGCTTCCTGCCTCACAAGAGGATCTATGGTGAAACACCACGGTATTACTTGATGTACCATTGCACGACAATAGTTATCTGTCAGAAAATTGTTTCCAAAATACTCTGGCTTATAGTTATGTTTGTGTGGGCTTTGGGACTCCCAGCGTTGACATGTTCTACCGCTTCTTGTCTTGCTTGCCTGACCTCGATATGACAGTAGCTTTTGGTAGCAGTGCTCTTCCTTTTTTGCTAGTTGTAGATTCGTGGTTTATTTATAAATATGATCGATTATTATATTAAGTTTATTGGCAGAAATAGAAACAAATATTGAAATATTTAATAACATTGACATAAAATAATTCACCCAATAGTTAAGATTGTGAAACATGGAACCAATATTAAAGTATAAGCGAATAAACACAAGTTCTTAAATTGAAGGCCGAAACCCAAAGGCCGTAGGTTCGAGTCAAATTGAGATCAGCTCCGCATCTTTTCTAGTGACAGCTGTTATTATTTTTTCAGGAAACATTTGCAAATGCATGATGTCTACTGAACAGGGATGAACCATTACGCATCATGTACGTACATTGTATACCCACTTAAAGAATAAAAATGGAGAGAAAGTAAATTTATTAATACTTCTACCTGTAGTTTCATGAAAGTTTTCTGTAGGGATCACAAGTATGTTAAAGATAGTGTATACGTCATCGAGGTCCACCTGCCACCAAACATCTCCATCCGTTTCTATGATAATACAAGAACCATTTGCAATGTTTTGATCCGTGTTTCCATCTACAGCTAATCTAGACTCATTCTCAGACACATTAGACAGTACAATATTCTTGTGAAGAGCAACGTTAGTCACGTTATCTGCAATTTCATAAAATATTTTATTGACTCTTTCGATTACTGTCATACTTCACACTATCAACCTATCTCTGTTTATACCTCATGAAAGCTCAATTGATATCATTTGTAGCAGAAAAGAATAGCCATTGTTTAGTATAGAAGAAGGTATACTTTACTGCTGCTAAGAGCACACCAACTACAGTAGGGTTTGTTGAGTTCATTTTTGTCCAGATTTTAACAGTAGTTTATTTTTGGCTAAATAATAAACACCTATAGTTCTCTTGGACAAATGTTACAGTAATTCAGAAATAATGTATAGCAAAGGAGTCTTTTAACACTATTTATGCACGATTGGCTGTTATAAGTCGGGGGTAATATATTTTTTCGACGTATTATCGCCCGAGTATATAAAAAGTGTCAAAGCACTCTTTTGCTATAAACTATTTCGATTCTAATATATATTTAATTGTAAAATATAGATTGAAATATGATAGAACTGTGTATTGGTGCATGTATGGCGCCAAATGGTAGATCGTCACGCTTTTGTTTTATACACGCCAGGACCGGAAATGGTAATACGTCTTGCGGAATAGTTCCATTAGGGCGCAAACGATGGCGAATTATTCTGCTCAGCTAATAACCAACTCCGTGCGTGTGTAAATTAATTAAGATAGTTATGCTATGTGACATTTCGTTTCAAGCATGTTTTAAGTAAAATATTTTATCAACTTTAAAAGCGCTATTTCTCGATGCGTACGCTATAAATATCACATGGACGTGACGTCAACATAATATTGTGATGATTGGAACATTGATAGTCATATTAGAACTAGAGATAAAAATTTGTTCGGTCCATACTTTTATTTGGTTCTCTTACGGTGATTGTGTACCAGGCATAAGATACACAATATCATTCAAGCAGCACTACAATCACATCACCAAACTGATGTTTCGTAAATCTATACTAATGAAAAACGCTTCTGTCTTATATATAGGGCATTCTAACATGACTCGGTTTGATTTCCAGTTAAACAAAGAAGGAAATCGAGCTCTGTATATTGTGCGATAAACAACGGTTGACGCGCGGACCGGTAAGAGAGCATTATGACGTCAAACATGACGTCAAATTGCCACATGACGTTCGATACATTAGTCCTCTGGAAAATGAAGTCCAACATAATATTTATTAAAATATGTCAATGAGCATGTCAGAATGAAAACAATCAAGGCCTTCTTGTGATTTATCGTCTAATTTACTACGGTTCATCGTTCAGATGCTTCAGTATTTAACCACTCGGGCTAACGCCCTCGTGGTTCAATTCCTACGCATCTGAACTCTGAACCGTGGTAAATCATACGATAAATCACTCAAAGGCCTTCATTATTTGTTAAGTATATGGCCACCACAAAATCATAATCAAAGGGCGTTTCCCATAACGTCACCAAAAACAGCACCACTTCCGTTACTATATATAGTAACAATCTAAATTAAAGGTATCAAATATACTTAAAAATGTTATGTTATGTATAATGTCGGGTCTACTTTGTCTTTACTGTCAGTTTTAGACCATATATTACAGAGCAGCATATTTTAGTGAACGTAAGTTAGAGATATGGAGATATATTCAACAAATATTTACAAGGCATATAAATAACAAATTTTTAAACAAATATGTGACAACTAGTTTCTGATGACTGTCATGCAACAAAACTCTCTCTGAATAGCTTGACTGTCTGAAAATGTCATTACTGTAACCCGATAAACATAGTTTCAGGAGAAAGGAAGTTTAAATTATTCATTATTCAGACTAAATATGGTAAATGTCCCCTTGAATTCAGATATATCCGAACATTAACCGGAAGTATCGTATCGTTTATATCGTAGATCAAAAGAATGTTACCCATTAGTTTGCTTTCTTGCTATTTATATGATAAATACAAAGCCGTCAATTGCTGGAAAGATTTACTGAAAAAAGAATTTTAGAATCCATATAAGCTCCAATATTACTTTAAATAATATCTATAATAATGTTTGGTGTAAATCGTAAAAAAAGAAAATAATTCCGTCCAATATTTTCCACTTGCTTTTAATCCATTGTGTGGATGAAGTTACCGGCACGAATGAAATAAAAAAAAAAATGCATGTACTTTCAAGTCCTAATGAGAGATATAACTCCCCTGATAGAACAATTATACGAAACAATTAAAAGGAATTTTAATGATGATTCCTTCTAGAAATGTAAAAAAAGTCAATGCAACCGTCATTTTATCAAGACGGAATGTTTAAAACAAGATAACAAGGTACTTAGCTCGAAAGCAGTAGCCGTCGAAGTTATGTTCTTTTCCATACACATAAATGAGCATTTGGAATCATAGAATACACCCAAGCAACGTTACAGAAGACTTTGATTTCTTCTTTCATGGGAGTTGGGGTGGGGGTGAGATGTGCACTACCCCTTACGCCCGATAGCATCGACTTATCCATTACAATTGAAATCTTAAAGTATTGTACAGAGAAACACATTATGAATATTTAAATGCAAAATTTTAAAATCTTTGGTCTTCTAAAGGGAATTATGGAATCATCAGTGTTAACTGTACAATGTAATTACATGAATATTAGTCACAGACCCTGGATTTAGTTTGCAAATCGCGAAGTTTTGCAAACTCAGCTGTTTTTAACTTTTCTCCGATTTGCTGATATCTAACGTTTAATTTATATATATATCTCAAAAGGTTGTTATCACATATAGTAATTATTTGATTAAGAGAAGATCGAGTTGAATTTCACAAGGTTTTTCTCGTGTAACTAATAAAGTAAGAGAAAAGCTATCACGCGATGTTCCGCGGAAAGCAAAATCCCCACGAAAAAAAAATGCACTCCTACGTGAGGATAGATATCGTCCCAAGACTTAATATCGTTTGAGGTACATAGAAACAAATGGCCAATTATTCTATCATGCTTGATATCAAAACATTAAATAAATATAAGTCCAGAATCGCAAACTAAATACGGATCCTGTGAATTGTCAGTTATTTACAACTGGTTATTTGAGACGATAAAAAAAAATCTTATAAACTATTATTTTTCAAAATACATTTCGTCACCTCAGTGCAAAAAGTGGATAACTGCATTGACTTAAAGAAGGACTTATTCACTTTTTGCACTAAGGTGACGATTTGTGAGCTTTTCACTCTGCATTTTATGCATGGTACGATCAGCATTAGCCCGAAAATATTTCTTAATGATACTAACTTAATTCGAAATGTCTTTTTGTTTAAAAACTACAACAACAACAACAAATTAGTATTATTTACCTGCCAGAAAACACAAAGCCGCACATCCTATCACAGCCATGCTTTATCGTCCGTTATGCCATTTAGACAGACATCTAACTGATTGTTATTATTAGCTTTAAGATACAGTAGACGCGTAAACGTTATCAAGTTATATGGACATCCTGCCTTTCCATTAACTTCAAAGACAGTATTTACTATAGTTTTTAAACATGTAATCGCATATCTATGCCGTAGCAAACTGAATCTAGGTATAGTGTTCTAAAACGGATATGTTTCGAAGGTCTGATAAAAAATAATCTGAAAATTCTTTCAAAAAAGTAGAATGGGAATATTTGTTCAGTTTTTTTTTTAAATCTTTCATTCTAAATATTAAATTAATACTTTTATGGTTCGGAAACACCTATTGCAACGTCTTAAAAACCAGCGCAACTGAGTTGTCCACACATAAATAAACTTGCTTCAGGTTAGAAAGGTCTTGTAACTTTTTTTATTACTGCAGCTTTCAGCTCGATATAACGTGCACTCTACCCGCCAAGGAGTATACAATTTAGCGGTAGTGCTCCATTTTGTACGTGTAGGTTGATTTTGTTTTTCAAAGTAAAAACGCAAACAGTTGGAAAAAAGGCATACAACACTAATCTTTTGTTCAAGAAAGTGACTTTTGGTCGCATTTTTTCTGAAACGAAGACCGATTTGATGCTAAATTAAGATCAGTGACTTCATTGTTTTATTTTATTTTGGTGTTTTAAGATGTCCGACGATATTTCATTGAAAACAGAACACATTATTAAGATGAGAACTTCAACACTCACGATTTAATGGAGAAAATCCACAACCTATATAAGCATGTACTATTTAAGCAAAAATAAAATAAAATAAAATAAAATAAAAAAATGTTATTAAAATCTGGCCTGTACAGTAAAATGTGATAAGCTATTGCTACAAATACAGTAACTACTTCTTCAATCTGCCAAGTGTTTTGTTTCGGGTTACAACATTTGTTTTTTTTCTCCGTAACAAACATTAAATAATGTCAGTTTGAACATATTATTGCGAGCCGTAGTGTGTTATATATATATACTTTTTAGCGTGCAGGACTAGGCTTGCGTTGTTCTTCTTCTAATTTCACAGGTAATTAATTATCATATTTATACACTGCTTTTGTATTTTAGAACTAACGGCTATCTGAAGAACTTTTCCTCTTTATAAACCATTTTATGTTAAAGCTCCATGCATCAGTGACGGACGGACGTGCTAAACACAATATAAACGATGGCTAAATGCACTGGCACCAGACCAGAAAGAAAATGCCACTGTACATGTTATATCCTACCCCTAGGTATTCTATAAGAACCATGGTCATGAACGGGAAAGTGCACTAGCCCATTTCAATCGTACATTTCTCACCTAAAACGCGTAGTTCGGTGAATGGGTACCGAGCATATTGAACAAGCTGTAATTTATCTTCCATCGTGCACCAGTCACATTGTCTCAATATTTCATATTGCAGAGATACTCCACATAATTTATGCTTTCGTCAACGTTACAGAAAAGACTTGCGTGAGCTTCCCTAATGAACATCCGGTCTAGAGATCACAGCAGTGTGCACATGTTTGGCGATATGTAAACAAACAAAAACAGAAAGCAAAATATATTCAGTTTTACATTAAGACTCGAAATGATAAATGAAATTCATCTTAGTTATGATTTTGAATTTGAAGTCATTCATTGGTATACACCTGTACTGTTTAATTAAATTCATATTGCACATTTATGCTGCATATAGACATTTTAGCGTACACATGTAGTTAAACGACGACTGACATACATTTTCACACCAGCCAATCTGTCGTGAAGTTTGAGTTTGAAACTGTTTCACATTTTTTGCAAGAATTTTTTATGCAATGCTGTTACTGGAAGTCTCACTTTTTGACCTTCTGTAAGATTTTGTTTGAGATTCACTTGACTTAGTTAGAAATATGCATAAAAAGGCCTAAATGTTTGTGTGGCATGCATCTCAGAAAGTATTTGTTATACAATGTGAACTCTAGATCATTGTTATATAGCATGTGTTGTGCACCTGGTTCTGTTTGGGATTTCACTCAGCCAGACCAGAGTTTTGGTCATTGACTTTTAGTTAAAATACACCTGAAGTGCTAAAATCGTTATGTGTAGTTATCTAAAAATATTTCACGTAGAGTCATGACACCATGTACAGTGACTCAAGGGATGGGGCTCCAGTGTCCTAAAGAGATATTTTTGCAAGAATTTTTATGTAATGTTGTTACTGGAAGTCTCACTTTTTGACCTTCTGTACGATTTTGTGCACCTGCGATTTTGTTTGAGATTTCACTTGACTTAGTAAGAAATATGCATAAAAAGGCTTAAATGTTTGTGTGGTCTGCATCTAAGAAAGTATTTGTTATACAATGTATAGCATGTGAACTTTCTGTGGTTATCGTATTTGGCCGAGATATTATGTCCAGAAACATTGTCAGCAAGTTTGGTGAAGATCGGATGAAAACTGTTCGGCTTAAGAGTGCAGACAAGGCTTAATTCGCAGGTTTTTGGTAATCCAAGAGTGCCTGGGGCAATCTGGCTGGTTATAGAGCTCGGCAAAGACATTATGCCCACAAGCATTGTAAGCAAGTTTGGTGAAGATCGGATTAAAACTGTTCGACTTGAGAGAGTGGACAAGGCTACAATTGCAGTTTTTCAAGTAATTCAAGGGCCATAATCCAAGAATGCCTGGGGCGATTTGGCTGGTTATCAAACTCTGCTAAGATATTATGCCTACAAACATTGTCAGCAAGTGTGGTGAAGATCGGATGAAAACTGTTTGACTTAGAGAGTGGACAAGGCAAAAATCGCTGTTTTTCGAGTAATTCAAGGGCCATAATCCAAGAGTGCCTTAGCCGATTTGGTTGTTTATCAAACTTGGCCGATATAGTATACCCACAAACATTGTCAGCAAGTTTGGTGAAGATCCGATGAAAACTGTTCGACTTAGAGAGCGGATATGCTTTGGACGCTGCCCACCCGCCGCCAGGGCTGTTCACATAATATGCCCCGCTCAGACGAGCGTATAAAAATGAGAAAAGTATTACATAAAAGGCATTTAAAAATGACAAAGGGTCTACATTAAATCTATTTAACAATGAGAAAAGCACAACATGAATCGCATTTAACAATGAGAAAAGTACTACATAAAACACATTTAAAAATGAGAAAAGTACTACATAAAACACATTTAAAAAAGAGAAAAGTACTACATAAAACAACACTGTGATGATAATAAAGCTTTTACAGAGGAATGTAGAAAAGTTGAATGCAGCATACGTGTGAACCTTTACCAAGACCAGGGAGAGAGATTTTTTTTTAAAAATGGATATTGTAAGTTTATTTGTATAAGTATGGGGAAATCTGTGCTGGAAAAGAGGGATAGTGGTAAACTTCAGAATACACCTTATTATAAAATAAATTTGTACATTAACAGAAGGAGTCTCCTTCCCTAAGTTGGAGGGCACACATACATGCAATGTGTTGAAAAAGTAAGAGCTGTGTTGGCCGTGTAAAGGTTTTCACTTTGTGTTGGATTGTTAGGAACTCTGAGGACATGGAACAATTTCTGTCATGTCTCTATATGGCTGACCTAATGGAGGAGAGCACATACTGCATAAAAAATGATTTTAACTGTAGACTCTAGCCTGTGAAATAGGTTTTTCTATATTGTAACGCCATGACAGGGTTTCTGAAGCAATATGATTTTTTAAACTTTACTATTCTCAAATGAAACATTTTGAGATATTAATGACGAACGGACATGGAAATGTATCCTTCCTTTAGTGTGTTGGCAAGTAAGTAACAGAGTTCCACGATTTGTTGACCAAAGCTTTAGCTTCAGGAAACCCAGAAGTTACACTTGACCAGAATACTGTTTAGATAAAAATTACATTTGTTTTTATTTTGTTCAAAATGTGGCATAGAGACAGGAGAAAAAAGAGCTTTTTTAACTAATGTGGCTTGGACACTGATCGACATGACTTGTTCGTTTTGTCATGGTGTGTAAGCTTTGAGTGTGTGTGTGTGTGTGTGTGGTGCACGCGTTTGCGTCCTGGGGGGGGGGGGGGGGGGTTCGTTTTGAGGAGGCTGCGCTTTTGGTGCGTGGCATTCCCTGTTTGATATTTTTTCTTTGTTTTTTTGTGTACTTGACATACATTGTATTGAGATTAACATTTTCGAAAATCTGTGACCTCATGCCTGTTTACAAGTAAAAACAGGATTTTAAAGTGACACTATGCGATGCCTCAATTCTTGAATCAAGACGACTTAGATTTTGTACTTCACCAAGGTATGCTCGAGATATTGATACTAAAATTCAGAACATTTACATGAAAAATAAAAAAGTCTCCAGATTGAACATTTTGACCTTGTTCTATGATTGGAATGATCTATATACCATGAGCAAAAGTAGGCCACAGCAGAAATGTAGCTGCAGCTGTTTAACATTCAATGGACAGCCTGTAGAGAGGAAAATGATAAAAGATACAGTTACTACTTAGTGTATTGTAACACAGAAATGAAATATTTTAACACTGACAAAGTATTTAAAAGTAGTAATTTTCAGAGAGTAGTTTGGTAAGTATCTGCCAAAGAAAGAAGGGACATTAGCATACCTCAAATATTTGTGCGAGGCAAGCTTGAAAATATTGAACATGAACTTACAATATTAAGAACCAGATGAAAATTTCAATTTTTTAATTTTCTGATAAGAAAGAAGAAACTCACTATTCCACATGTATTGTTACAATGTAAAGTAAAGATTAATCAGAGAAGATCAAGAATGTGCTCAAAGTGATCTTTAATCATGTGATATGTAACAAAATGCAAATGATTTCAAGCTCTGTCTTTCCTTTTGAAATTTGCAAGTCTCATAGTTCCATTAGAAAAAATGGCGTGGCCATTGACAGGCAATTTTTCAATAAGGTAAGTTGTCAACTCAGAAGAGGTAGTGGATTTCAGGTCCGGTAAAGTAAATAGGTCCATTTCTGGTTTAAAGTCTTTTTCACCAACTGGTTGTTAATTTGCATCATTACAATTGCATTGCAGTAATAGCTGGTCTGTGTGAGCGACAATCCTTGGCATGGGCCAAATTTCCCATCAATCTTTTTTTTTATTCTTACATCCTGAAACATAAGAACGTATATGCTCTCTGAAAAGTATGTTACTACTGAATCAATGACTTAGTAATTGCACTGGTTTAGAGGCATAGTAAGTAAGTAAACAAGAGCTGTCACAGGAGACTATTTCGATGCTAGATAGTGAAAACTGGCATATCCGAGGAAGCTGGAGAAGTTAGTATAGTGTTTGACGACTCCAATGTGGATGAAGATATTGGACAATAGCTTATGTTTGTATCGAAAGAATTAAGTAATAAGAGAGATAAAGACAAAGTTATTGAAACATTAAGTAAGTATAATTCTAAGCAAAAAGGGGGCATAACTCATGAAATATTGGTGCAAGAGTGATGCACTTTCTGTCATATGATGTGGGTGATGATGTGTAACAACTATTGTAAGTTTGAATTAAATCCATTTAGTAATAACTGAGACAGAGTTTAAGTGCACCAAAACTTTAATCGGAAACTGTAAGTAAAAACGGGCAATAATTCATGGAATACTGGTGCTAGATTTATGGTCCTTGTTTTATATGACGTGAATGATGATGATGAACAATTATTTTAAGTTTGAATAAAATACTCTCTGTAATAATAGAGATATAGTGAAAATGCTTCAAAATTAACCTTAAATTCTGAGTAAAAGGGGGCATTATTCATGAAAAATTGGTGCCAGGAGCTATGGACTTTGTGTCATATGATATGGGTGATGATGTGTAACAACTACTTTAAGCTTGAATAAACTCTATTTAGTAATAACAGAGATAGAGTGAAACTGCACCAAAACTTTAACATGAAATTCTAAGTAACAAGGGGGATAAGGAATAAAATATTGGTGCAAGTGTTATGGCCCTTGTGTCTATGATGTGGGTGATGATGTGAAAGAACTATTTTAAATTTGAATCAAATACATTTAGAATTAACTGAGATAGAGCGAAAGTGCACCAAAACTTTTGTTTAAAATTCAAAGTCGAAAGAGGGGATAATTCATGAAATATTGGTGCAAGAGTTATGGCCCTTGTGCCATTCAATGTGGGTGATGATGATGAATAACTAATTTAAGTTTGAAATAAATCCATCAAGTAATTACAGAGACAAAAAGAAAGTGCATCAAAACTTTAACCAGTGCGGCCGTGGAAGGACGCTGACGCCGGGTCGAGCAGGACAGCTCTCCATACTTCGTATACGGTAAAGTCGAGCTAAAATGCATTGATAGCCAATTTGCGCCTGAAAGTTCAAATTCTATTTTCTATTCTCTTAAAGTAAGTTTTACCTGTTTTTTTTCTTATTGTAAGATTTTGTAACTGTACAGTATAATGTTGATGCAAGTAGCTTGATGTCGGATGTTAGCTTCTGCTCAGCAGGATTTGGAAACGTATGCCAAATTCAAATATGACTTAAGGTAGTTCAGCACGTTCGAATCGGATTTTTTGTACAATCTTTTTTTTTGATTTAACGTCGCACCGACACATGATAGGTCATATGGCGACTTTCCAGCTTTAATGGTGGGGGAAGACCCCAGGTACCCCTCCGTACATTATTTCATCACGAGCGGGCACCTGGGTAGAACCACCGACCTTCCGTAAGCCAGCTGGATGGCTTCCTCACATGAAGAATTCAACGCCCCGAGTGAGGCTCGAACCCACATCGATGAGGGGCAAGTGATTTGAAGTCAGCGACCTTAACCACTCGGCAACGGAGGCCCCTTTTTTGTACAATGTAGAATTTGATTAAACCCTGATTTTTCAAATGTACGTAGACAATTCAGCAAATAAAAAAGATAGGGTCGTGTGCTTGATTTTTTGCTAGACTGGTTTGAAATATTTCGACTTCTTCCAATTTTTCATGGGAGTCTATGGGAAAATCACAATTTCCATAATATTTTCACGAATAGAATTTTTTTCTACAATGTAGATTTTAAAGAAACTACTCACAGTCATAAATAAACATATGGTCTATAATGTGGTGAAATAAAATATATGGGTCCGTGTGCTTATTTTTGAGATAGTTGACCACGACTAAAGTGAACTGCATATTTAAAGCTAATTTCAAGACATTTTTTTTAATTATTTAACGTATCAGATGTTTTAATAACATATTTCAACTTTAGAAAGATAGTAACAGTGACATTGTATCAAATTTACTCACGGATTGCCATTAATTCATAAAATGATTTTCATTTCCGTACGCCGAATACAGGCTTTATTCTACGTTTTCCGGATAAATGACGTTACACCATCACTGCCGGTGTATCAAACGTGCAGAACTATCTTAATAGAAATTACTGTTATTTATTATATGTTAAGAGAACGTTCATGGACATAAAATATTGTGCACAAGCTCTTACGACAGTGCTGAAAAATTTGGTAACAAGTTGGGAGGAATTATGGTCAAATGTTTTTTATGTTGGTGTTGAATTTAACACAGTTTTCAACTATTCTGTTATAACAGAAGCGCGAAAAAGTCAAAACAGCCTAAAATTGCGAAATGTTACAAATAATTACCATGACTTTATGTTTTTTTTTCCTGTGTAATTTGAGAAGATAATGCATTTACAATTATGGACTCCCATTATAGACGGGAAAAGGTCAGCCAAAGACATGACTGAAGTTAATAATTGATTGCCGTATAAATGATATCGTTTTGTTTTTGAAAGACTGTTAAAGGTTTACAGAAATCTGTAAACGTTGGAGCCTTAACCCTTAGCCTTCTAAATTTCTAAAATGGACTGGTCCATCTTTCAATTTGGACTGTACCATTAACTGTTAAAAGGGGTGTTTACCAAAAAGATACTGATTGAATGGCGAACAGTGCAGACCATGATCGGACTAAACAGATGTGCAGGCTGATCTTGGTCTGCACTGGTCGCAAAGGCAGAATAACTTGCCGCCAGCAGGCTATGAATAAATCGTAGTGGGGGGAAGACAGAATGACAGATCATGTACATAATGCGATTTGAATAGCCCTTCATCTGTATAGGTGGCCAGCTGGAAAATATTACCTGCACAATATTGTCTTGTACACACGAAGATGAACTAGATTGCAATGCTTTCTCCAAAGGTACTACTTTGTCTGACTGGCCTTCACTGGCAGCCTCTTGCAGTTTTTCACGAACATTGTGTGGTACCTCTAAATTTGTCTATGCCATGACCTAAGATGATGATGTACACCGGAAATCGTCCTGTCCATGTTTCTTAATACAGTTTTGGAACAAATAGGTTTGACCAGCATTCACACCCAAAGCTGTTTTTGGTTATTTAATCTCATTTTAGCAACATCTTGAGTGTCTTCAACTGAAATAGGTATGTAAGACCTCTTGGTATTTTCTTTTGTTGTATATTGAACAATTTCACCTTTTCCTAGAACCTTTCCAGCTACACATACTGTTTCATCTTGTAGCACCTCCAAGCTCTCTGCTATTGTCAAAACATTGAAAGACGTCATCTGAAATAACTGAGCAGTCAGTGTTGTATTATATTTTGATGTGTTTAGTTCATTGCTATATATACTTGTAAACTAGTAGCCCGTGTTCCACCTTTTTCCGCAGATTAAGGCAATTTAACAATACCAGTACTGGATGATGGAAAGCATTCAATGACACAATGTACATAATAATTTAGCTAATTTACATAAAATATGAGATCCACTGCCAACTTCCTTCTTGCTGGAATTGGATTCTAGTCATTAAGGGCTATCTAATAGCCTTTTACAATACAGCAGATGTTTTAATGACTTAGAAAATGTTCAGAAGTAAATAACGATTTTTTTTCTAATCTGGCATGATAAGAATCCCACCTGGACCTTGAAGCCAGCCATCCAGAACATGCGTTCTACATGTCGACTCGTTGTGGTGAACATTTGTGTTAAGTTTCTCCGAAATCGTCCAAGGGGTTCAAGAGTTACTGAGTGAACACGCAACTGCTAACGGACAGACAGACAGACGGACGGACACCGGGGGTATGACATAATACCTCCCTTCGGGTGTTTATAAACAAAACTTAGTAAAGACAATAATACATTGTTATGGTAAGCAACAAAAAGAACTTACTCGTTTTAAGCGACAACTTCAGCATTTAGTACTTGTTATACCCCAGTCACACATACGGCGCGGATAGCTACGTCTAGCCACGGATAGAAACGTAGTAATCCGTATCAATCCGTACCTGAGCCGTACCTTTAAGTAGTAACCCGTATCAATCCTTACCAGTCCGTACGGTTCAGGTACGGATCGATACGGATTAATACGTTTCTATCCGTAGCTAAACGTAGCTATCCGCGCCGTATGTGTGACTGTGGTATAAGGTAGATATAAAAGCTTTGTAAGGTAAAAATGAAAGCTATTACTGAACTGTTTTGACAAATTATACAATAGCTGCCAAGATTCAATAGTAGAATATGGTATATGGCAAATTTTGAAAACATTATCAGTTTGCAAATACACAAATGTGACTGCTCAAATATATGGTATTGGCATTATAATCATAGCCGAAAAAAGTTGATGTTCAATCACATGCAAAAGTTGGCTGTTATACAGATCAATAGCAACTCTAAACTTATTTTCACTGTACTTATGAATGATAAATATAAAATGTTTTTATACAAACATTTCGAATTAGTGCATGCTTGGATCATTTGGAATAATTTGGTACTTTGAGCAAGAAAAAGCTGTATTAGAAAGCAGAATCATTTTAGCCAGCTTGTTGAACAAGATATAAAACAAAAGCTGCCTTTTTGTAGCAAAGTTTGGCTATTTGAAATAACTGTCAAATAACATGATTGTATTGTACAAATGAAATATTATTTAAAGTTATATTAAAAATATTCAAAGTAAAAGGAGACAAAAAGCTACAGTGCCAATTTCAACAGGAATATGAGCAATTATGCAATCGCATGCAAATGTTTAACCAGATTTTTAAATGTAATCTGGTATGCCTGTAAATGGTAACAACAATGATATTTGCAGCTGAACCTAACTTTGACCTAAGGCTAATCAGAAAATATACTGCTGATTGCAAATTTTTATTGTGGGTTTCAACATCTTAAGTTCAAAGGATACTCATCAGAAACAATTGTTATGGTCAAGGTCACGACATTGCATTGTGCACCTCATAAGCAAGGGGTTATGCTGACCTTAGGGAAGCAGGTTGTGAGAAATGCGTGATAACTTTCAGCATGCTAAAAAGAAGTTTTAGTCAATTTAACGGAAACCTTGACATTAAAACATTGACCTACTAATGTTAAAACTGGTAATAGTCCTGCATTGGTCATGACAAATCAAATATGAAGTTTGAGCACCCAGTGCTGAAACATTTTTAATGTATTAACTGAAAATGTTTCTTGTAAAGCATAAGTGACTATTGCAAAAGATAACATGAAATATTTGGCTATTTGCCTACCCTGGACAAAGAAGATGAAAACTATTTTTGTAAGTGAACTAAGCCATAATCATTCTCTATTTATTCACTGATAAACAGTGTATCAAGGTTAAAGTAAAGCTAACAGTGATCTTGACCTTTGACAACTGACCTTAAAATATATGATGGTGATTCGCAAAGGCCCACGATGTTGTGTACAACAAGCACAAGATGACTAAGTGCCCACATACATAAACAAGAGCACCGCAATACGGAGCAGTATATGCCCGAAGGTATGACCCTAAGTGTAACTGGGCATACATTAGATATATTTTGTCAAAATCTATGTAAACAGTTATGTTACAAAAACTTATCTATTAATAGCAAACTAGAAAACAGCATCTTAATAGTTCTACTTTAAACATTTATTTCACAATCGCTCATTTTCTTCTAGAACTTCATCATCAGTAGTCACAGACGTGAGCTGCAAGCCCAGCCCTAGATGTAATACGACTTTATGCAAGATATCCCATGCCAGGCTGGAAAATCGCACTCCCTAGATCAATAGAACAGCTCTGAAGTCTCAGACCTTGAACTTTGTGTATAGTGCATGACCAACAGAGAACTAATGGAAAAGATCTTCGGACAATACTTCTGCCATTGATAATAAAAGTACGTTTAAAGGGTTCAATTGGAATAAGAGAAGAATTAGAATGCAGAGCATGTTTCACTCCATAATCTAGTCCAATAGTTTTATCATCAAATAATATGAACACCCTGTAAACATTCTCTGTAGTGGGACAGTTGATCCTTTTCACAGTGCCCATAGCACCATAAACAAGACCTACAGACACATTCAGATTCCTTATCAGCATAACCCGTGATTTGTAAGCCACTGTTAACAAACGTGGCTGGTTGGTTACCAGCAAACTTATCATCTTCAGGAATGAATTCTTTAGGACACTGTACACCCGGTTGTAGGTCGTACTGGGAAAAGAAATGCTCTGTTTTAATTGTGTACGTTGTGGATAACAGCAATGCCTGACATTTCTTGTTATGTTGGAAAACAGCATCACGAGTTGCATACAAGCACAAAATTGAAGAGTTAACTGAAGGGTTAACTAAATGATCTTTGAGGAAAGTTATATCTGCAGAATTTAACAGCCCACTCTGGCACGGTTCAGTAACTAAATAATGTTGGTCACTGTGTTGACGAACATTTTTTCTTATAAAAATGGTGTAAACTTGTCAAACAATACAAGATTTTTGAAAATAAAAGAACCACGTACAGATCGGAGCTGGAAGCAGTGTTGGCAATAAAGCGGGAAATACTCATATTTCCCAGGACGGCGGGAAATACTGGCAATTCACGGGCACTACTGGGAAATATGATTTAGACCAATATATTTTATTCTTTAGGTAAGCTATACCCCCTAGAATATTTTCATAATCCCTTTATACCAATCCATTTTTGTTAACATTTAGGTGAGAAGTCAATGACAATACACTCATTAGTTGGTAGGTATCAGTGACAATAATATACTATGCCTCAGGCACTGGTGTTAACCAAATCACATGTTACAAACAACTTATTGGCACCATTTACATTATTTCAATAAATTATTTCAAAATTCAATTTATTTCTCTGAACTTTTAACTAGCAATAATAAATGTTTGTGCCACCTGCTACTATACCTCGACCATTCTTACATTTATTCTCTTTTCCAGCTTATCATACTTTTTATGTTGATGCTGTTTACTACTGTTTTCATAGTCAGTTGTAAACATAGTCTTGCTGACTCAAAGTAAATATTTTAGTCTTATGGTCTGACATTTTAACTGAAAGATGAAATCCAAGAAAACATGATATTAACACCTTCTGCTCTGACATAATTTTATCATCATAGTGGATGTTCTGCATGAATGTGTTTAGTCATCACTGAGTGTTATGATGGTTGAGCTGTGTAAGTCTTACGATGGTTGAACTATGTAAAATTGAAATTACATTTCTCAACAGTGAGCTATGTTATATGTATACATGTGCTTAGTACTTTTATGTATTTTTCTCATGCAAGTGTTCATTTAAATATTAATTATCACTTGAATATTTTATGTTTTTTCACAAAAAAGCAGAATTTTCTTTGAATTTGGAGTCATTTTTGCAGTATTTCCCACTTTTTCTCAGTATTTCCCACTTTTTACAATTTTTTGAATTATTTTCCAGTACGGGAATTCCTGGTAATTACCGCTGGGAATTCCCGCCCCTGGGAAATTCCGGCCAATCCAGGCTAGAAGAAATCTCCAAAGAAAATGACATTGTATCCCCCAAATGGCACGTTTTGGCCAGATATTTCACTCAAACGCCTGCTGATGAAAGTAAACATTTGACTACTGACCATATTGATTTCATCTATTATAACAGTGTGCATTCCACTAAACTTCTCAGGTATTAGCTTTACCGGTAGCTGGTGCGCTTCTAAACAAACATATATTAAGTATTTGTCAACAGGTATTTTTAACAAAGAGTGCAAGATTTGTCTATGCACATTATCCTTGCGGCAGTTCCAGTAGGTGCACCAATTTTGACAGGCTGGGTACCTGGCAAAACAGAGGTGTGCAGATGAAGAAAAGCAGCTAGAATCTCAAGTAAGAATGACTTACCAACACCTGCACCACCAGTAATGAACAAGAGCTCGTCGAACACGAAATGCCCCCCTTGATGCATTTAGTAATTGCACAAGGAACAGAAATTATATGCTCTCTGTAAACAAAAGTTCTATCATTCTGGTTTAATCTGACCTTGACCTTTAACCTAACAAGAGATTACAAAGTGATCTTGGTGCCATCCACTGAGCCATTTTTGAATGTTCCAAATTTCAAGACTAGCTCAAGGCCAAAATCAAGGTCAAATTTCATTTCGGTACAAAATAATGTGTATGTGGTTCAAATTTGAAAGCTGTGGCTTGAGAAATGTGAAAGTAGGTCACTAGATCAATATCAAGGTCAAAGTTCATTTCGGTAGACAGAAATATGCATGTGCTTCAAATTTAGAGGCTTTAGCTTGAGAAATGTGAAAGTAAGTAGTAGGTAAAAATCAATGTCAAATTTCAATTCAGAACACAAAAATATGCATGTGGTCCAAATCTGAAGTCGGTACAATCAGAAATGTGAAAGTAGGTCACTAGGTCAATCTCAAGATCAAAGTTCATTTCGGTACACAAAACAATGCATGTGGTCAAAATTTGAAGCCTGTACCTTCAAAAATGTGAAAGTAGGTCACTAGGTCAATTTAAAGGTCAAAATTTTTTTTGGTGCACAAAACTATGCATGTGGTCCAAATTTGAAGGCTGTAGCTTGAGAAATGTGAAAGTAGGTCACTAGGTCGATGTCAAGGTCAGAATTCAGAACACAAAAATATGCATGTGGTCCAAATCTGAAGTCGGTACAATCAGAAATGTGAAAGTAGGTCACTAGGTCAATCTCAAGATCAAAGTTCATTTCGGTACACAAAACAATGCATGTGGTCAAAATTTGAAGCCTGTACCTTCAAAAATGTGAAAGTAGGTCACTAGGTCAATTTAAAGGTCAAAATTTTTTTCGGTGCACAAAACTATGCATGTGGTCCAAATTTGAAGGCTGTAGCTACAGAAATGTGAAAGTAGGTCACTAGGTCAAGGTCAAGGTCAACTCATGTCAAGGTTCATCTTGCCTTTCAAAACCATACATGTGGTCAAAATTTAAATGTTGTAGGTTATTGACAAGAAGATTTTAAAAGCTTTTCCCTATAGAAGTCTATATGAACCATGTGACCCCCAGGGTGGGGCCATATTTGACCCTAGGGGGATAATTTGAATGATGATGCTACATTACAAATATCAAAGCCCTAGTCTTTGTGGTTTGAACAAGAAGATTTTCAAAGTTTATCCCTATATAAGTCTATGTAAACCATGTGACCCCCGTGGCGGGGCCATATTTGACCCTAGGGAGATAATTTGAACAACCTTAGTAGAAGTCCACTAGATGATGTCACATACAAAATATCAAAGCCCTAGGCCCTGTGGTTTTGGACAAGAGGTTTTTCAAAGTTTTTCCCTATATAAGTCTATATAAACCATGTGACCCCCGGGGCAGGGCCATATTAGACCCCAGGGCAATAATTTGAATCATCTTGGTAGAGGACCACTAGATGATGCTTCATACTAAATATCAAAGCCCTAGGCTCTGTGGTTTTAGACAAGAAGATCAGAAACCGTTTCAACTGTTCCTGGCCAATGTGACCTTGACCTTTGACCTAATGACCTCAAAATCAATAGGGGTCATCTGCTGATCATGACCAACCTAACTGTCAATTTTTCTGACACTAGGCCCAAGCGTTCTTGAGTTACTGCCCGGAAACCATTTTACTGTTCCTGGTCAATGTGACCTTGACCTTTGACATACTGACCTCAAAATCAATAGAGATCATCTGCTGGTCATGACCAACCTCCCTATCAATTTTTGTGACCCTAGGCCTATGCGTTCTTGAGTTATCATCCGGAAACCGTTTTACTGTTCAGGGTCACTGTGACCTTGACCTTTAACATATTGACCTCAAAATCAATAGGAGTCATCTGCTGGTCATGACCAACCTCTCTATCAACTTTCATGATCCTAGGCCCAAGCGTTCTTCAGTTATCATCCGGAAACCGTTTTACTATTCAGGGTCACTGTGACCTTGACCTTTGACATACAGACCTCAAAATCAATAGGGGTCATCTACTGGTCATGACCAACCTCCCTATCAACTTTCATGATCCTAGGCCCAAGCGTTCTTGAGTTATCATCCGGAAACGGATTGGTCTACATTCCGACCGACCGACCGACCGACATCTGCAAAAAAATATACCCCCACCTTCGTCGAAGGGGGGCATAATAATAGAAGTGACGAACGATTTTGTTTTTCAAAATGCAACTTTACTTAAGATAGAACTCTTTTCTGACAGGATGTTATCATTTAAATTTTAAGCCTTGCACACTCATGAAATTGTGCAGTTCATGAAGGTAGTCATCGGAACTTGTATTTAAAGATGGTTCTATATCAAATTGAACTGAGTGTTCATGTGACAAGCAGGTTTTTTAGGAGTTGGGAAAGACGCTGGGCGCTGGTCGAATGGGGGAAAATCACGCGAAGGAGGCCAATTTGGGGAAAATTTACAATATTATATACATCATGTAATACTGCTTTTACACTGTACATTAGTCATTAGATTTTTTTAAGCAATTCATATTTTAAGTTATCCTATTTCAGGGATCTAATTTAACTTTTTTTCCCACTAGCAATTTTTTTTCCACTAGCAACATGGTGGGTTCCACTTGCAATTATTTAAAGGCTCTTTTACGTGCTATTTTTTAAATTGTTTTGTTGTAGTTTGGTTTCATATAAAAGTTAAATGTTCAGCTCCGTTTACAACTTTTTCACGGGACTTCCTGGGTTCGGAAGTACGAACCAAAGTACTCGATGATTCTTTGGACTTTTGGCTGGACTCGGAAGTTTTAAGTTCTTTTAGGTCACTACCCTTGGTGTCACTAACATTTTTGGTCTCAGTGGTCCAGGGATGTGCCTAATTATAATTGTAATTTAATTAATTATAATTAATTACAAATTTTGATCTAATTGAAAATAATGAATAATTAAGCACAAACTAAATTAAAGTAATTGAAATTAATTAATTACTGACTTAGATTTGGGTTGTAATTGTCAATTAAATCTAATTACTTTCAATTACTTTGGCTTTTTTACTGATCAATGGGCGTGTGAAATTTTCACAGTGACAGTAAATAGCTGACAGGTATTGTTGTATCAACAATCAGGTGTTAGAGGTGTTAATCCCTATTCAGTTCTGTTAAGTGTGATACATTTTAGTCACTAAACCTAATAATTAGGAATGTACAGAAAAACGGATATTGAAACTTGTCATTCTGTCGTGGTATTACACATAGTGCACATCATGAATTCATCAGCTCTCAAACATTTTATCCTTCCAAAGGAGAGATGAAATAATTAATTATAATTAATTACTTTTGTCAAAATAATTGTAATTAATTAATTACTTTTTGAAAACGGCTTGTAATTTAATTTAATTTAATTAGCAATTTTCTCACTGTAATTGGAATTAATTAATTATTTTTGAAAATAATTAGGCACATCCCTGCAGTGGTTCTTTTTCGCCCATTTTCCTCTTCATTTTCGTAGTTGCGAAGCACCGACTAAAACAAAAACAAATATCGTCTAGACGCTTACTTAGATATCCGATAATTTACATTTGTATAACAGCGAGAAGCGGTCACGTGATTATCGGTAAAACAACTACCCCAAAGGATCTTTTAAAGATCAAAGGACATTTTGAGCAATTCGTCGATTTTCAAACGTGATCGCGAAAATATTCGAGTGCCATGATTTCCTACTCACATTTTTTTATTCTTACTCGAATTTCGCCAGTTAGCGACCGCTAAATTCGATCCTTGAAACATAAAATTAGAGATAGATTGGGGAAAATTGACTTTTTGGGGGAAAATTGATTTTTTGGGGAAACATTTTCCGAGGGGAAGACGCCAATTATCAGCGTCACTTTCTTAGTAAAAAAAAACTGGACAAGCCATGCAAGTCTATATATCAAAGCCCTTGACATTGATAATCATTTTGTGCAACATTCTGCTCATAGCTTTCACTCGCAGAGCATTTAATTCATCCTCACTAAGTCGTATCCTACGAATGCAAGTTTCAACATGCTCAACAAAATTGAAATGAGATTTTACAGTACTTAACATTTAACTGTGTATGTTTAGCCATGAATGCCTCTCTTGCAGTATCATGCCCCTGTAGAAGATCAGCTTCATTTCCATACGGTAGAAGAAGCATAATTAACCTGTAATAATAATTCTCCGAAGAAGCAGAGTAAGATTGGAAATGCACAGCCCAAGCTTTATTTCTTTTTCATAAATATACATTATATTTGGGAATATATACGCGCTCATTAAATGATTGTCTGTGTCTTTCACCACATGGTTTTGGACAACGAATGTACCAAGAAGCAAAATGGTGTAAGCTATAACCCGCATATGTACTGGGTCTATTGTGGTAGTAATCAATAACACTGGTCAGGAAAATATCTGTCGAATCACCTGGAGGTTCATTAATTTCACTCAAAGGCCGTAACATTTTGAAACGAACATTGGGGGGTCTACAGTTGACATTGCAAAAGTTTCAGCTTACTTAATTTAAAAGAAGCCTCTTGTGCAGACAGACGTCTGTCTTGCATTTCCACTACCGTCCATGAACAAGCTCAATCAAACCGAGCCTGCAACATTTTCGTTTTTATCGTGTTGGTCGACCTGTGAAGTTTCCACTTTTCTCTAATTTAGTACACGCATCCCTATATTCCATAAGTGCTGAACAGCACACCTTGAAGGATTCTGTTGGAAAACAGTACATATTAAATTTGAGAGAGCACATCGGAGTTCATCTGGTTCTGATTTGCATATTAAGTAATGACAAACATAGTAACCAGCACCTTCCGCATTGTTAACAACTGGTATGTCCATGTCGCCAATGCTTTAAAATTACAGGGTTGTAAGCATTAATACAAAGAGAATTTTTTGGCCTGCGAGTCTCATAAAAACGACCCTTATTTTTCAGTGTCAAGACTTTATTAAGCAATCGGGTGCCGAAGCACTCTTTTTGGGGGGAAACCGAAATGACACGGTGGCCTATTTGTGGACATACAATACTTTGAATGGGTTTGACTTTGTAATTTCAAAACTAATCTATGAAGCATACCGTCTTCCTCCTCTGTCGGAATGTGTGTCCACACAGTTTTCTTTATATAGTCCAAAATCCTGGCAGAGGTGGAGTCATCAAATACAGTAGGAACTCCATCAACCCAAACAAGAGGCCCAAGTGGGCCTATGTCGCTCACCTGAGGCCGACTTTGGCCTAATTAGATCTTGCTTGTGACAAAGTATTAAATTTTAAAAGAACTAATCTTTTTTTTTAAATTTAAATTAAAAAAAAGATTTTTAAAAGTATTTTTATTTTAGCTGTAGCGCCCCCTAAAAGTGGCCAAGTGCCCCCATTTGAACAAACTTGGCAGAGGACCATATAATTATGCTACAAACCAAGTTTGATGAAGATCCATCAAGCAGTTCATGATTTATAAATATGAACTTGTTTAAAAGGTATTTCTATTTTCAGCTCTAGCGGCTCCGAAAAGGGGCCAAATGCCCCCATTTGAACAAAGTATGGAGAGGACCATATAATGATGCTACAGACCAAGTTTAATGAAGATCAATCAAGCATATAAAGGTATTTCTATTTTTAGCTCTAGCGGCCCCTAAAAGAGACCAAGTGCCCCCATTTGAATAAATTTTGGAGAGAACCATATAATGATGCTTCAGACCAAGTTTAATGAAGATCCATCAAGCGGTTCATGAGAAGAAGTCGTTTCAAGGTATTTCTATTTTTAGCCCTAACAGCCTCTAAAATGGGCCAAGTGCCCCCATTTGAAAAAAAATGAGAAAGGACCATATAATGATGCTACAGACCAAGTTTGATGAAAATCCATTAAAGGGTTCATGAGAAGAAGTTGTTTAAAGGTATTTCTAGTTTTAGCTCTAGCAGCCCCTAAAAGGGGCCAATTGCCCCCATTTGAACAAACTTTGGAGAGGAGCATATAATAATGCTACAGACCAAGTTTGATGAAGATCAGTCAAGGGGTTCATGACAAGAAGTTATTTAAATGTATTTCTATTTTTAGCTGTAGCGATCCCTAAAAGGGGCCAAGTGCCCCCATTTGAACAAATCTTTGTGACAGGACCTTATGATGCTACAGACCAAGTTTGATGAAGATCCATTAAGCAGTTCATGAGAAGAAGTCGTTTAAAGGTTTTTCTATTTTTAGCTCTAGCGGCCCCTAAAAGAGGCAAAGTGCCCCCATTTGCACAAACTTGGGTAAGGACCATATAGCAATGTTACAGACCAAGTTTGATGAAGATCCATCAAGCGGTTCATGAGAACAAGTTGTTTTAAGGTATTTCTTTATTTAGCTCTAGCGACACCTAAAAGAGGCCAAGTGCCCCTATTTAAACAAAAGTGATAGAGGACCACATAAAACTTATAAAGACTAAGTTTGATGAAGATCAATCCAGCGGTTCATGTTAAGAAGTCTAAATGTATTTCTATTTTTAGCTCTAGCAGCCCCTAAGAGGAGCCAAGTGCCCCCATTTGAACAAACTTGGGAGAGGACCTTAAAATGATGCTACAGACCAAGTTTGATGAAGATCCATCAAGCAGTTCATGAGAAGACGTCGTATAAAGGTTTCTCTATCTTTAGCTCTAGCGGCCCCTAAAAGGGACCAACTGCTCCAAATGTGAACAAACTTGATAGAGAACCACACCAGGATGCTACAGACCAAATTTGGTGTTATTCTGACCAGTAGATTCAGAGGAGAAGATGTTTAAGTAAAAATGTGGACGACGGACGCCCGACCATCCAGCCTTCGGTTCAGGTGAGCTAAAAATATATAATAATGAGGCGAGCCTCTATTCTTGAACTATGCTCTTACAAAATGATCTGTCACATGACCAAGTTGTCCATTAGGGTTATGAACAATGAACTTCATTAATGCTGCAAAGCGACGTTCAAAGTGAGTCGCAGTTAGTAAGGGATCAGATCTCATGTTAGCTGAGAAAGTATGTTTTCTAAAAGCCTCATTGTAGGAGAAATTATTAAGCATCATACCTAGCTCAGGCTAATGGAGGTCATCAGCGGACAATGTCATAAAAAGTGTAGGAGGACCTATGGATCGAAACATTGATAAAAGATTAAAACAGTTCCACGATTTTTTTTTCATGAACATGTAAGAATTCTGCCTGAACTCTGGATCACAGTATCTAGACTGCTCATCACAAGCGGTTGTGGGATGTGAATTTTGTGTGTTTGAAAAGAATTTTGGATTTTCATGCAAATATTGATGTGTGACCATAAAGCCTTTACATCAGATGAAACTGCAGCATGTAGCAAGTATGTCATGTTTTACGCCAATGGCCATGTCTGTTATACAATCTGTAACGAAAGTAACTTGACAAAGGAACCTGTTTAATTCTTGGAAATGTAAAACCAAGTTTTCCTTCAGGAAATAACCATGGAAAAGCTATTTCTTCCTTAAACGGAAGTTCATATATATTTACTTGAGGAGCATTATTCTGTGAAACCGAAAGAGTATTCATCTGTTGTAAATGATTGTTGTCGCTGCTTTTTGCAGTATAATTTACCTAAGCAACAGTGACTTCTTCAAGAAAATTTATATGGTCAATATGGTCAATGTTTGTCTCTTTTGCTTGAAGATTATCATCTGAACAACCTGAACAATTTAAATCAAGATTTGGAATTGATTTCACCATCAGTACATCTTTATACAAATCATTATTCAGATGAAGCCATTTCAAGCCATTAAAAACATTCAGTGGTTGTAAAAAAAACCCAGAATAACCAGCAGAGCTTCGCATCAAAGTTGACAACACAAATGTTCTGAAGGTTGTCTAAAACAGAGAGGCTATTGGAAATATGGCTTGTGTTCAGAGGCAAATTTACTACTAGACCTTTTTCCGCAAACTGGCCACCTGGAAACAGAACAAGAGACATACAAATTTGTATCTTAGCTAAAAGTTTTTCTTCAAGGGAACTTAACACCAACATTTCTTTTGGAACTGGTTTTACTTCGAGCAAATTTAACTTTGAACACAATTTAGGAACAAGGGTTTGTATGAGTTCATTACGGCAAGTATTACACAAAACAGAAGTTGTATTTAAATGTAATTCAGCCGTGACAAAATTCGACAATTCTCTTGAAATATGATAAATCTGATTATAAACAAGAGCACCGCCTTGCGGGTGCAGACACTTATCTGAATTTATTTGTCTCTGTATAATAGAAATATTGTCATACCCATGATTTTCTAAGTCCAAAAGGGGCCATCATTCTTGCAAAAAGCAAATGTAGAGTTACGGTTCTTGCTGTACAGAGTCAACTTTTAATGGTGAATAAATGCTGCAAGTTTACATAACTTAATAAATGACAAACTAACTGCCCTAATTCAAAAGACTTTTGCCAGAGAGAATGCTACATTTCTCGCTTGCAGTTTTAATAAAGCTTTTTTTACTAGCAATATTATTAAACATTATACAATGTGGACCTGTGACGAAGTTTGTAAAGCCCTTTCCTTTTTATTGAATAACATTTACATCAGGTTTGGGAATGCAGTTTTTAGACAAGTAGTTGGTATTCCCATGGGAACAAATTGTGCACCCCTTGTCGCAGATTTGTTTTTATTTTGTTATGAAAGAGACTTTATGTTGAGCCTTTCTCCAGATACGCAGGCAGATATTATAACTGCATTTAATAATACATCACGCTATCTGGATGATATTCTTAATATGGATAATCCGTTTTTTTGGTCAATTGGTGGGTACTATTTATCCTAGGGAGCTTCAGTTAATTAAAACTAACAATTCGGATACTGATGCTTCGTTTTTAGATTTACATCTCTCTATTTATGACAATATTATACATACCAAAATTTATGACAAGAGGGATGATTTTAACTTTAGTATTGTAAATTTTCCCTATTTGGATGGGGATGTACCTCAGGCTACATCTTATGGGATATACATTTCTCAATTAATTCGGTTTGCCAGAGCGTGTAGTCATGTCAAGCATTTCAATGAACGCAATCTATATATTACAAGTAAACTTCTTCAGCAAGGCTACCGTTATTACAAATTGCGTAAATATTTTGCTAAATTTTACTATCGTAATTCTGATTTAGTTTTAAAATTCAATAGTAGTTTAAAGACACTTCTGCGAGAAGGTATTTCTAAACCCGTTTTTTATGGGGATGTGGTTTACAAACTTCGTAAGATCTTGGGTCATGGTAATTTTCCAAATGTATTTGGTAAAATTATAAAACGTTTTATTAAAAGAGGTTACGATCCAACTGTTTTGAGATGTTTAATGTTCAACCCGTTTACAGTTGGACACTACGCTTCCCTCTTTGATTGTGTCTGACGGAAGAGGGGGAGGACTCTATGATAAGCAGTTTTTAAATACTACCAGGACTGAACTGTTTTGATATCTGTCTTCTGGCCTGTTTCGTCGGGTCCTTAAGGGTGTTTCTCTTGTTGCTCTGTCTTCTGAAAAGGCATTGAGTACATACGTTTTTGGTTCTAAAAGTTTGCTTTTTATATTTTTATACACGAGCATTTTTGTGTTTTACATGCCATGCCTTTTTGTTTCCATTACGTGTCTTAGAGATTCACCTAGAGGGGATTACTTTTATTTACACTGTCCCGTGTCTTTGGAACATGGCTGGGGTAAGAGTGAGGTTGGGTGCGCACCATAAACCGGTTTAAGCTCCCCAGTAGTGTTTTTGCCACTGACCGTTCCAAGGCGGTGCCCCACTGTGTTCCTTTGTTTGTTCGTTTTGTCCTCTTGTGTGGGCTTTGTGTGTGTGCGCGTGTATGTGTGTGTGTTCCTTTGTTTGTTCGTTTTGTCCTCGTGTGTTGGCTTTGTGTGTGTGCGCGTGTATGTGTGTGTTTGTGCTGTGCGCGTCTGCGTGCTGTGGGTTTCGTTTTTGGGGAGGCTGCGATTTTGGTACGTGGCATTCCCTGTTTGATATTTGTCTTTGTTTTTTAAAGCAATAGCCTTGACTGTTAAGAAGAAAAGTTGACCTAAACACAAAACTTAACTAAGAAATATGATATTTTCTAAGTCCAAAAGGGGCCATAATTCTTGCAAAAAGCAGGATACAGTTAAAATAGTCAGTTATTTTTCTTGCTGTACAGAATCAGCTTTTGATGGTGAACAAGTGTTGCAAGTTTTAAAGCAATAGCTTTGATAGTTTAGGAGAAAAGTTGACCTAAACACAAAACTTAACAAAGAGATTCTTAGTACAAAAGGGGCCATAATTCTTGCAAAAAGAAGGATGGAGTTAAGTTTCTTGCTATACAGAGTCAGCTTTTTATAATGAATAAGCGTTTCAAGTTTCAAAGTAATAGCTTTGATAGTTTAGGAGAAAAGTTGACCTAAACATAAAACGTAACCAAGATATATGATAGTTTAGGAGAAAAGTTGAACTAAACATAAAACTTAGCCAAGATATCTGATAAGGAGCCATAATTCTTGCAAAAAGCAGGATGGAGTTATGCTTCTTGCTGTACAGAGTCAGCTAATGATGTTGAACAAGTGTTGCAATTTTTAAAGCAATAGCTTTAATAGTTTAGGAGAAAAGCTGACCTAAACATAAAACTTAACCAGGCAACTCATTTTTTTTTTCAAAACATCAGATGAGCTAAAAAAAAATCTGTCACAGCTTGCACAATAGAAAGAAATAGCCATCACATACTCAGCGATTGTTTCAGGGCTCAAATGCACTCGCTAACTCGCTAAATGCGAGTAGATTTCACGGAATGCGAGTAGATAAAAACGACACACGAGTATTTTTGCGAGTACAAATATTAGTCAAAATTACCGCGATTTTTGTTGTTTGCAGAGTCCATTTCGGTTTCGTTTGAGAACGAGGCAATGACACAGAAAACGCGTCATATTTCGTTGTTGAGCCATTTTTGTTGAATGGTTTACCGTATAAAGAGACAAAAAGGTATTTCCAATAATTAAATCTAGAACGCAGTCTACCATACTGCTTCGTATCTAAGCGCAAATCGGTACTTACTTACAATATTGGGTACGAGAATTCGGGTCGCTGTAATTTCGGCCGGTAGTTAGATTTACGCGTTCAGAATTATTTTGAGCGTCATTTTGAAAATCAGTGTGCTAAAGCACACAAATTTGTGCGTCAAGGAAAACACTGCAAACAATATTAATGGTCTAACACGCTTTAGTAGATTTTCGGATTTAGCAAGTAAGAAAACAAGAGGATCATTATGACCCTGGATAGCTCACGAGAGTCATATGAGCTACATGTTTCAAATGTCAAACGGATACTAAAATATTAAGAAAGTAGGTCAGTAGGTTATATTTATGGTCACTGAAAGTCAGTTTTAAGATCAGTGTGCAAAACTGTAAATATCATCCAACTTTCAAAACTGTATCTTAAAAAACAAGAAAGTAGGTCAGTAGGTCACATTCATGGTCACTGAAATTCAGTTTTAAGATCAGTCTGCAAAACTGTACATGTCATCCAAATTTCAAGGCTGTATCTTAAACAAGAGGGCCCTGAAAGTCCTGTATCGTTCTGCTGAAGAAGGTAGGTCGGTAGGTCACATTCATGGTCAATGAAGAAAGTTTAAAAATCGGTGTCCAAAACTGTAAATGTCATCCAAATTTCAAGACTGTATCTTAAAAACAAAAAAGCAGATCAGTAGGCCACATTCCACATGACCCAGATTCGAACTTGACCTAAAAATCATCAAGGAAAACATTCTGACCAAGTTTCATGAAGATACAGTCATAAATGTAACCTCTAGTTAACAAGCTTTTCTTTTGATTTGACCTTATGACCTAGTTTTTGACCCCACATGACCCAGATTTGAACTTGACCTAAAGATCATCAAGATTAACATTCTGATTAAGTTTCATGAAGACACAATCATAAATGTGGCCTCTAGAGTGTTAACTACCTTTTCCTTTGATTTGACCTGGTGATCAAGTTTTTGACGCCACCTGACCCAGATTTAAACCTGACTTAAACATCATCAACATTAACATTCTGACCAAGTGTCATTAAGACATAGTCATAAATGTGGCCTCTAGAGTGTTAAAAAGATTTCATTTGATTTGACCTGGTTACATAGTTTCTGATTCCAATTGAGCTAGACTTGAACTTGACCTAAAAATCATCAAGATTAACATTCTGACAAAGTGTCATAGAGATATTATCATAAATGTGGCCTCTAGAGAGTTAAAAAGCTTTACATTTGACTTGACCTGGTGACCTAGTGTTTGACTCAACCTAACCCAGGTTTGAACATGACCTGAAGATCATCAAGATTAACACTCTGATCAAGTTATATTAAGATATGGTCATGAATGTGGCCTCTAGAATGTTAGATAGCTTTTCTTTGATTTGGCCTGGTGACATAGTTTTTAACCCCACCTCACCCAGATTTAAATTTGACCTAAAGATCATCAAGGTTAACATTCTGACCAAGTTTCATTAAGATATAGTCATAAATGTGTCCTCTAGGTTGTTAACAAGCTTTTCCTTTGATTTGACCTGATGACCTTGTTTTTGACCCGACATGTCACAGTTTCGATCAAGGCCTAGAGATCATCAAGATAAACGTTTTGACGAAGTTTCATAGACATGTTATCACAAATGTGGCCTCTAGAGTGTTAAATATCTTTTTCTTTGATTTGACCTACTGACCTTGTTTCTGATTCTACTTCACCTAGATTTAAACATGACCTAAAGATTATCAAGAATAACATTTTGGCCAAGGTTTATGAAGATACAGTCTTAAATGTGGCCTCTAGAATGTTAAAAATATTTTCCTTCGATTTGACCTGGTGACCTAGTTTTTGACCCCAGATGACCCAATGTCGAACTCGTCCAAGATTTTATTGAGGGTAACATTCTGACTAAGTTTCATTAAGATTTGGCCATAATTGTGCCCTCTGTTAACAGTCAAATTGTTGATGACAATGGACGACGGACACAGCGCGATCACACAAGATCATGAAGTTTCTGAACAAGTTTCATGAATATACAGTCATAAATGTGGCCTTTAGAGTTTTAACAAGCTTTTCCTTTGATTTGACCTGGTTACTAGTTTTTGACCCTATCTGACCTAGATTTAAACATGACCTAAAGATCATCAAGGTTAACATTCTGACCAAGTTTCATGAAGATACAGTCATAAATGTGGCCTCTAGAGAGTTAGTTATTCCTGTGATTTGATCCGGTGACGTTGTTTTTGATCCAAGCTGGCCCAGATTTAAACTTGACCTGAAGATCATCAAAGTTAACATTCTGATCAAGATTCATCAAAATATAGTCATAAATGTGGCGTCTAGTGTGTTAAAAAGCTTTACATTTGATTTGACCTGGTGACCTAGTTTTTAAACTAAACTGACTCAGATTTAAAGTTGACCTAAAGATCATCAAGATTAACATTCTGATTAAGTTTCATTAAGATATGATCATGAATGTGCCCTTTAGTGTTAACTATTGTTTTCTTTGACTTGACCTTGCGACCTAGTTTCTGATCCCTTATGACCCAGATTTGGACGTTAAAGATCATCAAGATTAACATTCTAACCAAGTTTCATGAAGATACTTTCATAAATGATGCCTCCGAAGTGTTAACTACCTTTTCCTTTGATTTGACCTGGTGACCTAGTTTTTGAACCCATCTGACCTAGATTAAAACCTGACCTAAAGATCATCAAGGCTAACATTCTGACAAAGTTTCATTCAGATATATATGTGGCCTCTAGACTGTTATCAATCTTTAAATTTGAGTTAACCTGGTGACCTAGTTTATGATTCCACTTGTTAACTAGTTTTTCCTTTAATTTGACCTAGTGACCTACTTTCTGATCCCACATGACCCAGATTTGAACTTGACCTAAAGATCATCAAGGTAAAAATTCTGACTAAGCTTCATAAAAATACAGTCATAAATTTGACCTCTAGATTGTTATCAAGCTTTACCTTTGATTTGACCTGGTGTCCAAGGTTTTGATCCCACATGACCCAGATTCAAACCTGACCTAAAGCTCATCAAGGCAAATATTCTGATCAATTTCCATGAGTTTCAAACTTAAAATTACGTCTCTAGAGTGTTAACAAACTTTTCGTTTGATTTGACCTGATGGCCTAGTTCTTGACCCTATCTAACACAGATTAAAACTTAACCTAAAGATCATCAAGATTAACATTCCGACCAAGTTTCATCAAGATATGGTCATAAATATGGCCTCTAGAGTGTTAACTATCTTTTCATTTCATTTGACCTGGTGACCTAGTTTTAGGTAAAAATTCTGACTAAGCTTCATAAAGATACAGTCATAAAGTTGGCCTCTAGATTGTTAACAAGCATTTCCTTTGATCTGACCTGGTGACCTAGTTCTTGACCCCACAAGCCCCAGATTTAATCTTGACCTGAAGATCATCAAGATTAACTTTCTGACCAAGCGTCATCAAGATACGGTCATAAATGTGACTTATAAAGAGTTAACTAGCTTTCCATTTGATTTGACCTGGTGACCTAGTTTCTGACCCCACCTGACCCAGATTTGAACTTGATTTAAAGATCATCAAAGTTAACATTCTGACTAAGCATCATTAGGATATAGTCATAAATGTGGCCTCTAGAGTGATAGCAATCTTTACATTTGATTTGACCTGGTGACCTAGTTTCTGACTCCACTTGATCTAGTTTGAACTTGACCTAAAGTTCATCCAGATTAATATTCTGACCAAGGTTCATAGAGATATTGTCATAAATGTGGCCTCAAGAGTGTTAAAAGCTTTACATTTAATTTGACCTGGTGACCTAGCTTTTGACCCCACCTGACCCAGATTTAACATTGCCCTAAAGATCATCAAGAATAACATTCTGACCAAGTTTCATTACGGCATGGTCATGAATGTGGCCTCCAAAGTGTTAACTATCTTTTCCTTTGATTTAACCTGGTGACCTAGTTTTTGACCCTATTGACCCAGATTAAAAGTTATCCTAAAGATCAACAAGATTAACATTCTGACCAAGCTTCATTAAGCTGTGGTCATAAATGTGGCATCTAGATTGGTAACTGGCTTTTCCTTTGATTTGACCAGGTAACCTAGTTTTCAATTCCTCCTGACTCTGATTTGAACTTGACCTAAAAACCATGAAGATTTACATTCTGATCAAGAAGATACAGTCATAAATGTAACCTTTAGATTGTTAACAAACTTTACATTTAATTTGACCTAGTGACCTGGTTTTTGACCCCATCTGACCCAGATTTAAAACTGCCCTAAAGATCATCAAGATTAACATTCGGACCAAGTTTCATTAAGATATGGTCATGAATGTGGGCTCTAGAGTGTTGACTATCTTTTCCTTTGATTTGACCTGGTGATCTTGTTCTTGACCCTACCTGACCCAGTTTGAAACTTGACCTAAAATTCTTCAAGATTAACATTCCAACCAAGTTTCATAAAGTTATGTTCATAAATATGGCCTCTAGAATGTTAATTATCTTTTCCTTTCATTTGACCTTGTGACCTAGTTTTTAACCGCTCCTGACTCAGATTTGAACTTTACCTAAAAATCATGAAGGTTTACATTCTGACCAAGATTCGTGAAGATACATCATAAATCTGGCCTCTAGATTGTTAAAAATATTTCCTTTGATTTGACCTGGTGACATAGTTTTTGACCCCACCAGCCCCAGATTTAATCTTGACCTAAAGATCATCAAGATTAACTTTCTGACCATGCTTCATTAAGATACGGTCATAAATGTGGCTTATAAAGAGTTAAACAGCTTTTCATCTGATTTAACCTGGTGACCTAGTTTTTAACCCCAACTGACCCAGATTCAAACTTTGTTTAAAGATCATCGAAATTAACATTCTGACCAAGTTTTATTAAGATATATTTCATAAATGTGGCCTCTAGAATGTTAACAATGTTTACATTTGATTTGACCTGGTGACCTTGTTTCTGGTTCCACTTAATCTAGATTTGAACTTGACCTAAAAAGCATCAAGATTAACATTCTGACCAAGTTTTATAGAGATGTTATAATAAATGTGGCATCTAGAGTGTTAACAAACTTTACATTTCATTTGAACTCGTGACGTAGTTTTTGACTCCATCTGACCCAAACTGCTCTAAAGACCATCAAGATTAACATTCTGAGCAAGTTTCATTAAGATATGGTCAAAAATGTGGCCTCTTGAGTGTTAACTATCTTTTCCTTTCATTTGACCTGGTGACCTAGTTTCTGACCCCACCTGACCTAGATTTAAACTTGCCTTAAAGATCAACAAGGTTAACATTCTGACAAAGGTTCATTAAGATATGGTTATGAATGTGGCCTCTAGAGTGTTAATTATCTTTTCCTTTGAATTGACCTGGTGACCTAGTTTCTTACCCAACCTGACCTAGATTTCAAGTTGACCTAAAGATAATCAAGATAAACCTTCTGACTAAGTTTCATTAAGATATGGTTATCAATGTGGTCTGTAGAGTGTTAACTATGTTTTCCTTTGATTTGACCTGTTGACCTAGTTTTTTTACCCTACATAAGCCAGATTTAAACCTGATCTAAAGATTATAAAGATTAACATTCTAAATTAGATTCATGAAGATACATTGATAAATGTGGCCTCTAGAGTGTTAACAATCTTTTCATTTGATTTGATGTGGTGAACTAGTTTTTGACCCAAACTGACCTAGATTAAAAGTCATCCTAAAGATCATCATAATTAACATTCCGACCGAGTTTCATTAAGATAAAGTTATAAATGTGGCCGCTAGAGTGTAACTATCTTTTCCTTTGATTTGACCTAGTGACCTAGTTTCTAACCCAGCCTGACCCAGATTTCAAGTTGACCTAAAGATAACCAACATTATGGTCATCAATGTGGTCTCTAGAGTGTAAACTAGCTTTTAATTCGATTTTACCTGATGACTTAGTTTTTTATCCCACATGAGCCATGAGAGATTTAAACCTTTCCTAAAGATTATAAAGGTTAACATTCTGACTAAGTTTCATGAAGATACAGTGATAAATGTGGCCTCTAGCGTATTAACAATCTTTTCATTTGATTTGACCTGATGAACTAGTTTTCGACCCCAACTGACCCAGATTAGAACTTGACCTAAAGATCATCATGATTAACATTTCCACCGAGTTTCATTAAGGTAAGATTATAAATGTGGCCTCTAGAGTGTTACTAACCTCTTGCTTTGATCTGACCTAGTGACCTTGTTTTGAACCCACCTGACCCAGATTTAAATTTGACCTAAAGATCATCAAGATTAACATTCTCACAAAGTTTCATTAACATATGGTCATATATGTGGCCTTTAGAGTGTTTACTATCTTTTCCTTTGATTTGACCTTGTGACCTAGTTTCTAACCAAACCTAACCCAGATTTCAAGTTGATCTAATGATAATCAAGATTAACTTTCTGACTAAGTTTCATTAAGATACGGTCATCTTTGTGGTATCTAGAGTGTTAACTAGCTTTTCCTTTGATTTGTCCTGGTAACCTTGTTTTATTATCCCACATGAGCAGATTTAAAGCTGACCTAAAGATCATCAAGATTTACATTCTGACTAAGTTTCATGAAGATACAGTGATAAATGTGGCCTCTAGAATGTTAACAAAGTTTTCCCTTGATTTGACCTGCTGACCTAGTTTTCGACTCCAACTGACCCAGATTAGAACTTGACCTAAAATCATCAATATTAACGTTCCGACCGAGTTTTATTAGGATAAGGTCATAAATGTGACCTCTAGAATGTTAACAATATTTTCCTTTGATTAAACCTGGTGACCTAGTTTTTGATCGCAACTGCCCCAGATTAGACTTTGACCTAAAGATCATCAAGATTAACATTGTGACCGACTTTCATAAATGTGGCCTCTTGATTGTTAAAAAGCTTTTCCTTTGAATTGACCTGGTGACCGAGTTTTTTATTCCACATGATCCAGATCTGAACCTGTCCTAAAGAATATGAAGATTTACATTCTGACTTAGTTTCATGAAGTTACAGTGATAAATGTGACCTCTAGAGTGTTAACAATCTTTTCATTTGTTTTGACCTGGTGAACTAGTTTTTAAAACCCAACTGACCCAGATTAGAACTTGACCTAAAGATCATCATGATTAACATTCCAACAGAGTTTCATTAAGATAAGGTTATAAATGTGGCCTCTAGAGTGTTAATAAACTTTTCCTTTGATCTGATCTGGTGACCTAGTTTTTAACCCCACCTAACCTAGATTTTAAGTTGACCTAAAGATCATCAAGATTAACATTCTCAAAAAGTTTCATTAAGATATGGTCCTGAATGTGGCTCCTACAGTGTTAACTATCTTTTCCTTTGATTTGACCTTGTGACCTAGTTTCTAACCCAACCTGACCGAGATTTCAAGTTGACCTAAAGATAATAAAGATTAACTTTCTGACTAAGTTTCATTAAGATGTGGTCATCAATGTGGTCTCTAGAGTGTTAACTATCTTTTCCTTTGATTTGACCTGGTGACCTAGTTTTTTATCCCACATGAGCCAGATTTAAACCGGACCTAAAGATTATCAAAGTTAACATTCTGACTAAGTTTCATGAAGGTACAATGATAAATATGGCCTCTAGAGTGTTAACAAAGTTTTCCTGTGATTTGACCTGGTGACCTAGTTTTTGACTCCAACTGACCCAGATTAAACTTGACCTAAAGATCATCAATATTAAAATTACGACCGAATTCCATTAAGATAAAGTCATAAATATGACCTCTAGAATGTTAACAAGCTTTTCCTTTGATTAAACCTGGTGACCTAGCTTTTGATCGCAACTGACCCAGATTAGACCTTGACCTAAAGATCATCAAGATTAACATTCTGACCGACTTTCATAAACGGACGGAGGGACGGACGACGGACACAAGGCGATCACAAAAGCTCACCTTGAGCACTCCGTGCTCAGGGGAGCTAAAAACAAAAAAGTATGTCAATAGGTCACGTTCCACATGACCAAGATTCGAAATTGACCTAAAGATCATCTAGGTTAACATTCTGACCAAGTTTCATGATGATACAGTCATAAATGTGGCCTCTAGAGTGTCAACTAGCTTTTTATTTGATTTGACCTGGTGACCTAGTCTTTGACCCCACTTGGCCCAGAATTGAACTTGATCTTAAAATAATCAAGATTAACATTCTGACCAAGTTTCATTACAGTATGGTTATTAATGTGGCCTCTATAGTGTTAACTACCTTTTCCCTTCATTCGACATTAACATTCTGACCAAGTTTCATAGAGATATTATCATAAATGTGGCCTCTAGAGTGTTAACAAGCTTTACTTTTGATCTGACCTAGTTTTTGACCCCTTCTGACCCAGATTTAAACTTGCCCTAAAGATC
>NW_026462622.1:0-64651 GCF_021730395.1 Mercenaria mercenaria
ATCAAGATTAACATTCTGACCAAGTTTCGTAGAGATGTTATCATAAATGTGGCCTCTAGAGTGTTAACAATGTTTACATTTAATTTGACCTGTTGACCTAGGTTTTGACCCCTCCTGACCCAGACTGACCTAAAGATCATCAAGATTAAGATTCTGGCCAAGTTTTATTAAGATATGGTCATGAATGTGGCCTCTAGAGTGTTAACTAGCTTCTCCTTTGATTTGACCTGGTGACCTAGTTTCTGACCCCACCTGAATCAGATTAACATTCTGACCAAGCTTCATTAAGATATGGTCATAAATGTGGCCTCTAGAGTGTTAACAATCTTTTCCTTTGATTTGACCCGGTGACCTAGTTTTTGACCCCACATGACCCAGATTCGAACTTGACCTAAAGATCATCAAGATTAAACATTCTGACCAAGCTTTTCAGTGTTTACATTTGATTTGACCTGGTGACCTAGTTTTTGACCCAACCTGACCCAGATTCGAACTTGACCTAAAGATCATCAAGATTAAGATTCTGACAAAGTTTCATGAAGATACAGTCATAAATGTGGCCTCTAGAATGTTAACAAGCTTTTCATTTGCTTTGACCTGGTGACCTAGTTTTTTACCCCAGATGACCCAATATCGAATTCTTCCATGATTTTATTGAGGGTAAGATTTTGACCAAGTTTAATTAAGATTGGTCAAAAATTGTGAGTGTTAACAATCAAATTGTTGACGACGACGGACACAGGACGATCACAAAAGCTACTTGCTAAAGTTTGCAAGTGGTCAAAGACGTTAAAGTTGAGCCCTGTTGTTAGTGAGCCATTAGTGCTAATGAACAACACAGCATTATTGTCATCAATCTCTTGTGCATTGTTTGTTGTTGAAACCTCCACAAAAGAAGCAACATCAAAACAGTCATGTGTACAATTATTCACTTTGTACATAGAATTAGAAGATGTAGAACTTACACAGTTAGCAGTTTTGGTACCATTTGTTTCAGTTTTGCTTTTCTTGTAATTATATTTTTATCTGTAAGATTTTTTCCAGCAGAAGAAATATAGCAGTGATGATGATTGACGAGCTGTTTCTCTTTCCCTATCAGAGTGTATCTTGACACTGGGATCCAAATTGTTGGATTTATTGCTCTGAAAAAGAGCACTTGGAGTCTTTCAACAATGTGCTATCAGTGACAGAGTAAACGATATCTGAAATCTTAGAAGCTATAAATCATTATTAAGGCCAAAACATATGTGTGGTTCCTGTAACATGCCCCCTAAACAGGGTAGGAAGGTAGGGATTGCTTTTAGTATTGAAACAATGGTGTATCAGTACAAACCTGTACTTTTTATGTACCCTTTGGTTATTAACCATTCCCTGCTTTTCATGAAATTTACTTTCTACTATCATGCTTTCTTCTCCTGATCATCATCTGTATATTTCTTTCTTTCTTTTAATAATAGCGGGTAGACTTTATGTTCACAGTAACATAGCTTGCAAAGTGGTGAACGTTTGGCATGTGAAACATATTAAACATCAGAGGACCCGAGGGTTCTATTTAGAAAAGTACCCGGGAACAAGAGTCAAAGTAGCAGATATAGTTTATTTATGCATTCTGAATATTAATAAGTCCAAAACACAGGCCAGGAAATAGGTCACTCTGATAACATTTTCAGGCACAGGCCTTCATCAGATGTAATCTGTACATTTTGTAATTAATAGTTCAAACTATATACTAGTATTATATTAAAAAAACAATACACATAGGATCACAAGTTTCGATCATGATATTACATCCGATATTGTAACACGATCCGCAGCAATTGCTATATAAACATATAGCGAAATCGCCTATACATGAAATTAAGATAAAATATGGTTGGCTGTTACATTTCACCCCCTATGATTGTGACATAAGAAATTCTACTTCTGTTCCATCACATACAAATTATTTCAGGGCCAAACCGTTGAAAACAACATTTCAAACACAAAATTATGATAAAAAGTCATACACACTTACATGTAGGACTGTAAAACACGTTTTGATTCCTACGAGCGTATTCAATTAGCTCAATTATGGTTCAGAGGTGACGTCATAAATGTATGGCATAATGTATGACGTCATAATGATGTGATATGACGTCATATAAAAGTTATGCTTGTAACTAGTAACACCAGGTCAGCTTACCTAATTTGATTATTCTGTTCATAAGAAATTTGCGAGTTGTTAAATAACTAGTATATGAATACTTCTTAAAATTGTAATAACAAAGGAATAAATATCTATACGTTCTACTGGCTATGCAACACTTTCTAACCATGGGGGTAAATTGTAACTGCATATGATCCGAATGACGTGCTACGCTGAAAATATAGTACTGTAAAAACGAGTTATTTGCGTTGTTAGAATCGAAATAATAAATATGTTCCAATAATTTTATCAGTTAATAAAATATGGGCAGTCGTTTGGATGCGAATAATTAAACCACTCGTGCTACGCACTCGTGATTTAATTATTACGCATCCAAACTCCTGCCCATATTTTATTAACTGATAAAATATGGAAACAGATTTATTATTTCTTAAGTAAACTTTAAATCCAATTTAAAATTCCAGAGTGAAAAGGGTAAATTTTGCATATATTTTATCATCATGATAAAGTCTTATGGTGTAATATTTTCTTGAAGAGTGACTTTATTTCTTTGTTTAAACATTTAATATCTTTCAATTGGAGGATATATTTTAAGTTATCTAGGGTTATTTCTAGAGCTCAAAAAGGGCAGGATGCTGTCAAAAAGGGGCAGGTTCTGCCAAAAAAGAGCAGGGTACTGTTTTTTAACAGGAAGGTTACCGTAGTTGCGTTTCCAGATGTTTATGGTTATATAAATGTATTCATAACATTTAGGGTTATTGCACACTTATCAAAGAATAAAGTGGTAAATGATACCTTCCAAAAACCAGTAACAGAGTTTACAAATTGGTTTTTACATTACTTTGTACTTCTGGTAATAACATCCAAGCCTTTTTCTTAAAAATGTCACAAAGAATGTCACCTTTTTCATGTGAATATGAAATAATGGAGGCCTATATATGTATATAAGCTTGAAACCATGCAACATGTTACAACATAATGAAAGGGTCTGTTTCAGGTCACAATGTAAACTAATATTTATCAAAATTCATTTTATATTGATTAGGTCTTTTGTAAATATTTCATTAACAGAAAAGTGCTATAAAACTCTGTAAAAATATATCCAAAATGAAATATCCGGAGACTGGTACACTTTCGGAATGCCATCTGCAAATGTTTTTACTTGGTTTACTTGATGCATTTGGGTAAACCAGAGATAGTTCCTTAAATTTTGATGTTACTTATCATAAAAAATACGCTGATTGTCAGCCGTCTTGAAACTGAAACGCTCGTCCAAACAGATCGCGTGTTACAACGCAGGTACTGCCAACTCCAAGATGGCTTCCAACAACTCTAAATACCGTGAAAGAGAAATATTTTGCTAGAATATAGTTATTCGCTGGATCTGAATTAGGTAAACTGTGGAATTTCAGATCGTTTTATTTAAGTGAATGATATATGTAGTGATTTGCCGTCAGAATTCGTTTGAGTCGCCGAAACGACGATATCGTATGTTCCACATTGTTTGGCAAATAGACATATAGCAGACTTTATCCTTCTAATTAGTACTGTTCTTGATAGTTGAAAATTTTTGTTCAGGGTTGCATCAGGGGTCTTGTAGGGTCGGGATATTAAGGAACGCCTGAGAATGCCAGAATATTTTTCAGGGTTGTATCAGGGGTCTTAGGGTGGGGAGAATATCAGATTTTTTCATGGTTGTATCAGGGGTCTTAATGTTGGATGGGGGTGACCAATCAATGATACTGCCACCTGTGGCACAACTGTGCTTTGTACCAATAAATCAGATAATTGAAAACCACTTGGGAGTTCATCATGACCTAAGAGTCGAGTTCTGCCATTGCCAATGTACGAGTCATATAAACCACTATCTTGAAAAACGATTTGGTCAATTATTCCTATTATACATAAATGATCTAACTTAGTCCTTACAATCACAAGTCAGGTTATTTGTAGATGACACCGCAGTTTACCTCACAATCTCTAAAGAACAAGACTGTATCACACTACAACATGAGCTCAAGAAACTAGAAACTTGGGAGCATGTTTGGGAGATGGAATTCAATCCCAGCAAATGTCAGGTCATGAACATTACAAGAAACAGAAAGAAATTTACGCACAATTACAAATTACATGGTCAAATCCTAGAAGTGGTCTCCAGTACAAAGTATCTAGGTGTTGACATAGCAAATTATCTCTCCTGGAATACACATGTAGATAGAATCTCAAACAATGCAAACAAGTCATTGAGTTTCCTACGCAGAAACCTTTCGGTCAAACACGAAAATATTAAAGAAACCTCCTATAAAACCCTGGTTAGACCAAAATTAGAGTATGCCTTTACGGTATGGTCACCACACACACACAGGAACATACATAAGATAGAAATGGTACAAAGAAGAGCAGCCAGGTGGGTAAAGGGTCAATATTCAAACTATGAGAGTGTAACAAACATGATCTTAGTCGGCAGACACTCGAGGACAGACGGACAGTTGCTAGACTTTTCATTTTCTACAAAATCGTTCATTGTTATGTAGCTATTCCAACCCCTCCGTATCTAGTACAGCCATTGAGACGAACTCATCATATGCACGACCATTCCCTCAGGCAGATCCATACAAACATTAATGTTTTCAAGTTCTCCTTCTTTCCATACACCGTTACCATATGGAATCAACTGCCACCCCTGATCGTTAATCAGCCTGATCCTGAACATTTCAGACAGGCTGTTAACGCATCGCACTACTACTAAATGACCACACCCTGTTTTTATCCTGATTTTATTCTTGTTAATACAGTTTTATCTTGCACTATCTTCCTTTGACGTCTTACTGTCATTCTTTTAACTTATTCTGGCACAGACGCGCACCTGCTAGTTATATCCGAAAGGGGCGTCAAGCAGTACCGATACATACATATCTCCGCCGCAGTTCATGATCTGCCACCGGCAAACCAAAGTTCTGGTAGAGAACAGCAGACGCAAGAGCAACCATCGCTATCATTTTGCACTGCATTCCCGCCCCAGTACTAGCAACTTGCCCTTGGTAGAAATTACCTTTTATATAACGCATACTTACCATTAACATGTGCCTCCACTGTCAGATCTTCCCGCAAACTAACGCGAAGTATTGTTTGCTATCGTCATGTGATTATTCTCCCACCATTTCTTTGTTTTGCAACAAGCAAACTAGAATTATTAAACTGAGACGCTTTTACACATATATAAAATGCAATAGCGCAATAAGTAATTAGAAACTTCTTTTTTGCATTTGTTTGCCAAAAAAATTCAGCTGTATCAAATGACCGGATGTTACAGCTAGACTGGGTTTGACCAAATACTAGAAAATGCCCATTCCGCGGAAAGGGCCTGCCATATATGTTTATATTATTGGAATATATCGAATTATTTTTTCATTTCGTTAAATGTCTACGTATTATATTTCATTAAATGTCTACGTCCCCGTCAGGGGTTTGACATTACTGGAAGATATATAGATAGCAATTTTCGATTTTTTAAAAACAAATTATACATTAGATAACAAATGAATCAGTGCAGAAAACGCGCTGGTGGGAAAGGGCCTAACTTGATTGGAAATGGCATGTTGTAAAAAAATGTCTTAGTAATCTTTCTTGACTAATTCCTCAAATGTGTCCTTTTTAACTGTCCATTGCTTAAGATTTGCCACAGAACATAAGATTATCCCTCGTTTGGAGATCAGTCATTATAGACTTTCTTATTTCTTTGACATGGCACAGGTTTGAGTTTATAAATTCTTATAGTTTGTATTGACTTTGTGAATATCAGCTTAAGCGGAATTGATTTCACTGTTTTGTAGATCATTTAAATTAGTTATAAATCTATAGGATTTTTCAGTGTCCTATAGCTTTTAAATTCAACCCAATGTCAATGTTTTTTTGTTGTTGTTGTTTTAGTGTGTGTGTGTGTGTGTGTGTGTGTGTGTGTGTGTGTATGTGTGTGTGTGTGCATTTCGTTTTGCGTTTTTATGTTATATTTTTTCTGTATTATCAATTTTGGTTACTTTCTCTGAAATAGGTTTTACATCCTTTATCAACTGTAATGCCCTTGCTGGAATCGTAGGGGATGTAGACTGAGGTACATGAACAGTTGGCGGTGTTCCCATTATAAACAGGGCTAAGTTCTACAAAATGTTCCCTTTGAGCTTTACGGGAGGATTTTATCAGTTAAATTGTTATGGTTTTGTACTTAGCCAAGCGTTTCAATTTTCAACTTTTTCTAGTTCTAATGTTCTTTTAAGTCTTTTGCACATTCAAGGCCCATATCTGAAGGCTGTTTAGTCTAAGTTCCACATATGTTCCCTTACATGTTTAGTCGTTGAGCTATGCTGGTGGAGTTTATCAGTTGAATTGTTATTGTCGTGTAGCTGGCGTAGCGTTTCAGTTGTCGCTATTTTCTTTCTTTGAGTCTTTTGCACGTTCGACATAAGGCTTAGTGTTCATTGTCCAAAATGACACAAGCTAAGTCCAATTTTAATTCTTATAATCCATTGACGTAACGTGCAAAACTTGGACTATATTGGTTTAAACAATATTTATTTTCCAAATATGTATCATACAAACATTTGTTTATGTGATAGGATTGAGGAGTAAGCTAAAAGCTTGTATTAAACCATCTTTCATGAAACGAATTTGGACTATATTGCTTTGCGTCATTTATTTATACATGTACATGAACAGACGCTGTTAATTGTTTTCGTAATTAAGGTACAGAATCCGAATGTGACAGTCACATTATATTTTATATGATATTTAACACAGATTTTAGAAGAAGAAGAAGAAGAATTTGACTTAAACTGTATACGCATTTTCTCGCCGTACATGAAATATAAAAACAATAAATAACATTTTAAACATTGAAACATTGAAAGATCAAAGCGTATTTACATAATGATAATATCTGACTGTTATATATAGCGGAGCTAATATTCAAATGAGGGTGTGCCCAGAAATTTGGCCAATCATTTACTAATCAACCAGTGCAATATTAACGTTTCACAAACGTGTAACTTTACCATTCATAACTGGGCTGGTTTTTATTCGTAGTAGATTTTGATTGTAGTATTCAATGCAAAATTAGGATAGCCCAGATTTACACCAGCTAGTATCAACCAATCACGTTCCATGCATACGGGTTAGTAAATTTCATGGTAGTTTTGGTTACCAAGTAGGGAAAACCGGAAGTTGAATTACGCATCAGTTTACGCAGGTGATGTGTATTGTACTGATTGTTTCGGATACCCGACCCCATTTCAGGAAAACTAATTGTTACAGGTAAGTATACAACTTCGATAAATGTATGATATGTACCAACATGATAATGATGTTCTCTGCTGAAGTGACGGCCACTTACTGTGGCGGCATTCTAAATAAATAACTAAATGGCTCTGTGACTTGACATAATCTTTCCTATGCACTGTTGCCTAAGCATGTTTACGCATTCTGTCAAAAGTGAAACAGTACATTTGCATTTTGATAAATGTGTCCTAGATGTATGTTATATCAATTTAAATTTGGAATCAAGTTTAATCTTTTCAAGGGTGTATCTGTCATTGCATATTTGCCATTAATCACATTATCAACAGTTGCATTTTATTTTAAACGCATATGCACATCATTGCAGTCACATATATTAATGCATATTGTAACCATATCAGACAAGTTGAAGGCTGGACGTTTTTTAGGTATAAATTTTCAAAAGTAATTACATTGTAAATATTCATAAAACTATACTTGCATGTATAAAGATATATCTGCTGGCAATATTTCATACATGCAAGCACAAAAGTATTTATCTGTATGTACAAATTAAATCTACCCGTACATATTTTATTTATACCTGCAGGTACATATTTTTTTCTAATTGCAGATATAAATAAACTTGCTGCATCTGTCTACGCTTGTTATATAGTAAACAAGTGTAATTGAATAGTACATTGCGTCCGTTTATGGCCTGTGTATTTTACATAAAGATTACGGGAGTCTCGCAGTGATTTGTGGATATTTGAAAGAATGGCTAATGAAAATTTGACAGCTGTTCTTTATAAAAAGAAAGATTTACATCTGGTAAGAAAATATTATTTTGAATAATTATAATTTTAAACAAATGACAATTTCGGCTATAAGTCATTGTGCCACACATTTGTTGCATTTGAGATAAATCTTGTGTCGTAAATATCTCTTAAAAAATTCTGTCCCCAACATAATATGTTTAAATTAATTACTTGTATATCTCGCTATTGCAATAAATTAAACTGTGAACAGTGTGAAAAATTATGTATAAAATTAACAAACGGGACACAAAGTATCTGAATTTTGCAGGATGTTATATATTTCTTATAATTATATATAATTTTATATGTTCAGGAAAACACCGTTATTCCCGAACCAGGAAAAGGGCGTAAGTAATTTTGTTTTTATATTAACTTAATCCTTTGAAGTTCTGTTTAGTTATATCTACATGTGACAAAAAGAATTGTTTCTAAATAAGATGCGAAATCTTCACTGTTTTATAGTTGTTTAATAAAACATATCTACAGTATGCTTCGTTTTCATACTGGAAAGAAAGCTTATGGTAACAGCTTTGGTCTTTCAAGCTAGGGCAGTAATTATTGTGCAAGTAGGTATTTTTGACTTTTAACATCGTACCTTCCTCTCGCAACTAGAAGCCTCTCTGGCGTTTTGCTGGTGGCGGAGTCCGTCTCGGTATCACATATAAAGTATGCGTTCTTCCCTTTCTACATGAAAGAAAAGAACATGAAGTAGTAATAGCAATAGCATAAGTATGTCACGAATGGTCTGATAACAAAATAACAGAGTAAAAAATGAATTATACATGTTTATAATCGTAAAGAACAGTATGAAATACAAAGTATCTATGACATTATGGCGAGTGTGCGTGCGCACCAGGACAACCCCCCCCCCCCCCCCCCCCCGCCTCAAACCACAAAAAAAGGAAATATGCAACATGAACTGCGCGCACGCCAACAAGACATAACGAAATGTCAAAAATCCTTTACACAGACACGTTTATAGAGATATTAAAACATTATTACCATACATTTCAGAGAGAACGGAATTAGAAAATGAAATTTTCATGTCATTTTTACCTTTTGACCTTGAACACAGAATTGATGTTACCTGAATATATAACATGGTTTTATACATTTTAATACAATACTTCTGTGTGAAACTGTTCACAGTGGGGAGGAAATCGTTGGTGATCTTGCATGGATTCCATCTTTGATTTCTTGGCCTGCACCATGTATTGACCGTTTATATCTAAAGTCTGATTAACTTCAGACTACATAAACGTTTTGTACATAACATGTTTTGTTACATTCTGTGGACAGGTACTTCCTTTACCAAGCCACCTATTGCGACTCTGGGTTCATTTTACAAAACATCTTAACATTTCACTTATCTTAGAGTAAGATATTATCTTACGAGAATTTTTAAATTATCTTAAAGTGTTTTACAAACGCTATCTTAAATCAGTTCTCATAGCTAAGATAGTTCCGTCGTAAGTTATTCAAAACAGTGGCCGAGTCTAACTTAGTCACGTGACGCGCACTTGTCAGAAGGAAACAACAACAACAAAATGTGCTAAACAAATGAACTTGCAGGAACAGTTTTTGATAAATTTTCCGCTAATTGTGACATTAAGCAATGATATTTCAATGACTTCTTTTGATAGAAGCTCAGTTTTCTCGATTCATACGTCACATAGAGTAAGAACGCTGTACGATGCAATGGCAATATTTCGTCTTAGTGGTGAATTCGGACAACATCTGGTCTTATCTTGATTGATTACGGTGAAACATATAAACATTTACTCACCGCGCCTGCGTCAAGTAGATAAGGTTTTAGAATCCCCCACCCCACTGACTGCTGATATAACTGTCTTTCAGTTTTTATTCTTTAATTCTGTACTAATCACCAACGTGCACCCTGCCCATAATACTCGCAAGAGGCGTGAGGCAGTATAAAGAGATAGATAGAGACTGGATTTGTTGCTGTCAAGTATTTACTGATTAAATCCGGAGGTAGATAGTCTCAGTTGGCAGTATACTCCTTTCTCATGGTACCGGGGCTTCCATGATACCGGTGTAAACAGTTTTCTCGTGAAACTTTTATGTTAGCCCTGCCTACCGTGTCTTGACATAATTACTTGAGCAAACCGGAAGCAGCTGTTCCGTATCGCACATTTTTTTTTGCGAAAATGAAAGGATTTCTGTTGAGCTATTTACCTTTTTATACAAAACCAGTTAAAACATGGTTTTCTACCTTTGGTCCCCAACAGGGGTTCCACTAGACCTGAAAACCCAAGAGTCCCAGGACCCTTGGGTCCAAATTTTGAAGGGTCATTTTCCAAAATACAGGAGTCCTGTCCCAACACGTCGATATTATTGACTGAAGTTTTTCTTATATAGTAATACATAGCTAGTAATACAATAAAACCAAGATCATGTTACAACAAAATAAAAATGTCTTGTTTCAGATCATATTGTAAACTAATATTTATCAAAATTCATGTTATATCGATGAGGTTTTTCTTCTGTATTTCATCAAAGAACTATAAAATACACAGAATGGCAACTGGGGTTAATCCCGCGTCATCTCGTGTTAGCGCGTTATCTTATTTCAAAGCGTTTGCCGACTTGATTAATCGTGATCAAATCAACAGACGCTTACTGAAGTATAAACTGCCAGTACGCCCGGTGCGTAATAAACCGAACTGAGTCCATTTTTCAAATGACAACTGTTGATTTCTCAGACTTCGAATCATAAATTCATTCCTTCCCCGTGTAGAAAACACTAATAACATTAAAAAAGCACCATTATCATTATAAACAAACGATCCGAAAGAAATCTTATTTCAAAGCGTTTGCCGACTTGATCAATCGTGATCAACAGACGCTTAGAACGAGATCTCATTCAGTTGCCGAGGGATGATGGCGAGATTTGCTCTATATGCCTTTCAAGATGCCGATCTGTTTATTTTTATAGCTCTTTGATTTCATTTAATAACAGAAAAGTGCTATAACACTCTGTAAAAAATGCATCCAAAATGTACGATCCGGATACAGGTACACTTTCGGAACATCGTCTGAAAGTAGTTTTTGTTCAGTTGACTTGACCCACTAGGGTCAACAAGAGATAGTTCCTCAAATTTTGATGTTACTCATCATAAAATAATTGCATTGAAAATCATTTTTTTAAAAGGAATTTGGAAAAGTTGCATCTGACCTCGGGTGTAATTAGAATCGTGAACGGACATTCTAAACTTATTTTTGCTTTCGAAATTCTTTAAAATTTGTGGATTTTCTAGTTGAAATTACAGTACGATCACTAAACTATGGTCTAATTTAAAGTTTGCATGAAGAAATCTTACAGGGCACTTTTCACATGCTCGGTAATCAGCTGCAGGTCACTCACAGATAATCTGATAATTGGCGCCTTTTTGACAGTACAAGGGATCAATATGCTTTATCAATTAATTTTAACACTTCATTGATTCTCGTTATATATGTGAACTCGCCGTGACGTAATTTACTGATAAAAAATCGGCAAGGTATTTCTACAGGATAAAGGGCGGGATTTAGCAGAAGATCAAAGGCAGGAGCGCATTGCGATCGCCTGTCAACGGTGATTTAACTCCGCCTTCCATACCTTACTGCTTACGTCACTCATATCATTATTAGTGTACTGGACTCTAGAGATTCGCATGACCGCGAGGGTTCATTTTGAATACACGTGTTTATCGTGGACACAGTTTTATTGTAGGAAATAAATGGTAAGAGAAAGGATTATCAAAAGAAAATGCCCCCGGGTCCTGAGTGACGCTCAGGCAAGTATCATGCCGGGTCCTTTGAGCGTCTTTTGAAAATCTCTCGGGTCAAATGGAACCCCTGTCCCAACCCTTGTGTCAAAACACCCTCTACATTTCCTCTAAACAGCATTTGTTATCTGCAATTTTTAGCGAAAATATCGACAGATTGCTACCGGAAGCCAGGTTGTTTCTATATTTAGGACATTTCTTAGAAAGTATGGCAAGCCGTTAAGGCAAAAATAATGGAATTACAGCAATATGCAAAATATAAGTTCCAGTAAAACCTGTGCATTTGATAAATGGTTCTGTCATTTCAAAAAGATTTTAATGTATATTCTCAAAAGAACATTTTGCTGCTCTTTAACATGGTAGCTGGTGAAATTCTTGCTTAGAACAGATCTAGACATCACTTGTAAAAATTATATCTTTGGTAATATGCAGTCTAAATGTAAAATTGTTCAGTGTTCTTTTTTTGTTGAAAAAACTTCTGAAGTTTGTCTGAAATCATGGACTGTAAACTTACCTGAAGGAATGGGAAATATTAACATAATTGTGTGTCAGGCTTTCCATATTGACACTATTTTATGGTTACATCGGTATCATGGGAAACAACTTTGACTTGTCAGATTTCAACTTGGCATCATACTTATCGGGAATTAATAAATAATAACCAAATGATTTAAGTTTTCAGTTTATTATAATAAAGAGGAAGAATGAAGGAAGCAGTAAAGAAATAAAAAATAAGGTGAGTTGCTTTTTTTTTCGTTCGTTTTGCGCTCGTTAAGTACCCCGGTATCATGAGAAACCAGGCTATTTAGAATGAAGCTGTATTTTAATGTATTAGTTCTTGCATAAATTCTGTTGAAATGATCACTATGCATTTCTTTGTAAAACGAGACGGTCGTTGCAGGTTATCAAGTGGAAGGTTCGCCATAGAATTAAGTCCTTTACAAAATAGTTTTACAGTCTGTCCCACCTAAGTTTGGACCTCAACTTTGGACTGATATGAAGAAATGGAACGGGATCAAAGAACATAAAACATGTTTTTGTGAATTAAAAAAAGTTACCCTCGGGAATTTCAAGGATTTTTGCAACAATCATCTGGTTTTCCCGTGCGACTGAATTTCATTTTCTCTATGGAAAATCGCTGTGGTTTATTTCTGGTCGCCATTGCCAAATATTCTCTATTTTGGAGATTTTCAGGAAATTTCACGTGTTTTTCCTCGGGGAAGTTTCACACTTACTTTTTTACACTTAGCTATTTTTAACTCCCGTAAAAACAGATTGGGTTTGAAATAGAATTTACAATTTAGGAGATCTATACAAACGAAATTTTGAAAAATGTAAAAATGAAAATTAGAAAAAGAACTTACTTTGCACGAAAGAATCCTGTCATTAAGTATTCACTAGATCTAAATTTCAGGCAAATAACTGAACTGTGCATTTGAAACAATATCTTTAATCACAGTATTTTTCAAATGCATAATCCAGGAAGAACCTGTACGATACAAAGTCGTCAACTGCTTCAGCCTTCTTAGAATATAGCTCAGAGATGTTTATATGTTGTTACGGATTTCTGAGCTGAAACGAATCCCGTACTGAAATCTAACCAGGAATCGTGGCAGAAGTCTGTCATCAAATGAAATGCAATGAACTCACCTTTTACTTTAAAATGTTTATAATCCATTTTTCTTTTGATCTGGCATAAAATAATCCATGCAACATAATTTGAACACAAGTTATACACACAAGTTTCAAACTGGTACCCTTGTCTGCAATATTTTGCCCGCCATTGCAGTTGTCACCTGATCGAGGTACTCTTCATTTGAAAACCAATAGGCGGTATACAGTAGAATCGTTATTTATTTACCTTTCCTGAGAACTTAAACCTTCTAAGTTATGTTTTTATGAATTTTATCGAAAATGGTTATGTTTATGATTAAAATAAATTGAAATCTAGGTGAAATTTTGATCTTGATTTTCAAAAATAACCACGCGAACTGTAGCATGATGTCATCAGTTTCTCACGAGAGACTGTGCGAAATGTTGCGGTTTGATATTGGAAAGTTAACCAAATGGGGTTTCGCCATAACTTAATGGACGCGACCATCAGAAAATGAAAACTGCGTCAGTTAAGTTATGGTAGCCATAATTACTTAGAATATAGCGGGCTTAGTTTTCTGCATTTCCCTTTCAGCGCTGAAGTATCCAGTAAATAGACTATATCACCTACCTTGTAACTTCTCTCTAAAAGACGAAGATCATAGTCATGCTTCTTTCGTCTGGTTGTGCTCGTTGAATGTTAGCTATTAATTGACTAACATGGTCTGAAGTTGTAAGATATTCACCTTGTTTTAATGGAAACATTAGTAGCAGGCGTGTTAACTTCGCGTCCAAGCATCAGCATGTTTGCTGTAAACCCCTTCATACTGTTTACTGACAATCGTAATGCACATGCGATTTGGTGAAGGAGTTGATCCCATTGATTTTGCGACTTACCTATAAAGCAGCGAACAGCATCCATTAAGCTGCGATTGTATCTCTCTACCTGTCCGTTACTGGACGGTCAATATGGTGTTGTCCTAGCCTTATGTATCTCAAAGACTTTACATAACTCCACAAACAGCCTAGATTCGAAGGTTCTTCCTTGAATTGAAAAGCTCTGAAATGGTATTCCAAACCTTGAAAAGAAATTATCTACTACGGCTTTCGCAGTGACTTCGGCTGATTGTGATGGAAGTGTTATACATTCTACCCACTTAGTAAACTGATTCACTAGGTGTTTTAGGTAATGGGCCTAAGATATCAAGGTGGACTCTTTCCATAGGCGTACTTGCTTGGTATTCAGTAAGTGCACCTTTCCCATGCCTTCCCTGTTTTTTATTCTGATTACAGATTTTGCAACCTAAAACAAAGTTAATAACATCTTGTTTTAAACCGTACCAAAAGAATTTTTCCTTTAATCTTTCCTTGGTTCTGGCTACTCCTTGATGCCCCGCTGATGGCAAGTCATGGTTTAATCTTAAAGCTGTAGGTACTAGATGTTTAGGTAGAACAAGTTTCTTGTCGTTTGATTTAACATCATTCAAATACAGTAAACCACTTATTAACTCCTTGGGACCGAGGCGACTAAAGGCGCTATATTTTCTACCCCTGTAGCGTCGATATCCGACTATACGCGCGTTATCAGGACTCCCTAGGACGGCGATTGGCGAGTACAGTCGCGGCACCGAGATCATGCTGATTGCGTCACGTACTTGTTAATTTTTGATAATCCTGATAAAAAGCAAAATCATTTTGCATACCGGCTTTTATTTCTTAGATGTTATAATTATTAATTATGCTAATAATTAGTTTACTTGTTAAAATAAATGTTTGTAAATATGCGGTAAAGGAAATAAAACAAAACGAACTCAGCTGTGTTTCGTTCATACTGTATTTGAAAAGATTAAAATAATGTCGGCTGCCAGAGATTTTTCTTTTTTCTTACATTGAAGAAAATACTCATTATCATGCTACTTTTGACGTATCATTTCCGTCGGATGATGATTCCGACGATGAAATTTCATTATCAGAGAAATGAATGGTCAGAAAATGTTAAGTTTTAGAAAGCTGAAATATTCGTACACTTACATCGCATTAAGTTCAAATGGATGAAAATAACACAGCAAAACAAATTTCATACATAAATAAACGCTTTTTGTAAATGTAATAATTCTTCAAAGATGGGTGTAAATATTACAACTTAACTGTCTCAGTACGTGTCACACAACGTTTGTGTACATGTTTAGAAATTAATTATACATCAAAATAAACCATCGATATTCACTCAAAAATGGGTGTTATTTTTTAGTAATGCTGATGTAAATACTGTGTAAATAATGTATTTCTATTGGAATTTAATGTGTTTAAATGTGAAAAAGGTAATAAAAGCGGCAATGTTCAAATATTTATTAAACACATTGTAAAAATGGTGAATGTTTCGAAGTGAATTTATTATTCAATTTGGATATAAGTTACGGACGAAAGTGGATATATATAAATATTTGTTCAAACTTGGAAGATTTTATAAGTATAGTTTGATTTACACCAATGTTAATAATATTTCCATGCCTGATATCAATTGACTGCATGCGAGTGTGATTATGCTCTAAGATCAGATAATGTTCTTCGACGTCAGGTGGCAATTCTTATCTCGCCGCAGCATGTATATTATGATATCGGCCTCAGGGAGTTAACAGAAATTATTCTCTATTTAACAAGTACGATTTTTGAGCAGAACTGGTCTTGAACAAGTCTGAAAGGTTAGGTTCCCCGATGTCCTCTAGCCAGTTTATCAGGTCTTTAAGATCTGTGTCATTACGCTGAGCCAGTTTTAGCTCATCGACGTTAAAAGCCCCAAGAATACTGTCCAGATGTCTTACCTTGATCTGTAGGTGCTGTCTTTTGCATCAGACTATCATCCCTAGATTCAGGGTTGTTTATGTTTTCTGGTTGATGCCTCTTTTCTTTCTGTTTTTCTTCACCATTTGATTTAGACCGGGTTTGTATGTTTATACTTACCAATCCATCAAAGGTACGTTATTCATCTTCCCAGGAAACATGATCCAATATGGATTCCATGGTTATGATTTCTGATAGATCTGCCTTTGGCAAACCTTCATTTTGAAATAATGGTCCCTGTATATCCGTTTCCGAGAAAACTGGATCTACCTGATCACTATACTGCAAATACTCTTTAGATTCGTTCTTCTGCCCGTAGACTGTTGTACCCATGCCCTCTCGGTAATCCGATATCCCTACCTGGTTACAAGAGTGGCCAGCCCCTGCAATATCATCCAGGATTGATCCCTTTACCATTGGCACTGCGTCGTCTACGTCTTCTGTGAAGGAAGTCCAATTTTCATGAGCTCGCGTACAATACTTACACCCACCACAAGGCAAGTCTTTTAGTCGTACCCCAGCATTAAATGCACCACACCATCCATCTGCCAGCTTTCTCGAAAGTGCATCAGCATTTCCATGCTCACGACCAGGCCTGTGTTGTAACACCATATTATACTGTGATAGTTCCTCCAACCATCTCGCCAACTGACCTTGTGGTTCCTTGAATCTAGTTAACCAACATAGACTTGCGTGATCTGTTCTTACCTTGAAGGGTTTCTCTAACAAGTAATGTCTATACTGTCTCGTGAACCGAACGACAGCTAACAATTCTTTTCTAGTTGTACAATACCGACGCCGTTCTTTAGATAAAGAGAAACTTCCATAAGCTATTACTCTTTCTACCCCAATATGAACTTGGAGAAGCTCCCCTCCCACAGCTACATTAGATGCATCAACATCTAAAATAAATTCATCCTCGGTGTTTGGTGGAGCTAATACTGGGGGATTTGTAAGAAGCTTTTTAAGTGTTTCAAAACCTTGGACCTGCTTTTTAGTCCTTTCGAAATTTCTTTGACCGATAACCACATATAAAGGAGATGCTACTTTGGAAAAGTCCTTAACAAATGAGCGATGATAGTTTGGTAATCATAGAAAACATTCCAGTTCTTTAGAATTAGTTGGAGCAGGCCAATTGGTGACTGTTTCAACGTCTGATTTAGACATTTCAAGCTATTTATAGTTATTTTGCGCCCCAGGAATTCAATTTCCCTTTTAAAAAATACACACTTTCTAGGTTTAAGCTTGAGACCATAGGTCCTAAATCGTTCTAAGACTTCGCGTAGGTTTTGCAAATGGTCTAGAAATTTGGATCCCAGCACAACTATGTCATCTTAAATTGCTAGAACAATTGTCAAATATAATCCCCTAAGAATCAGATTCATTACCCTAGCAAATGTGACTGGTGCATTGCATAGCACAAAACCCATGCGTACATGCTCATATAACCCATATTTCATGATGAAGGCTGTGTTTTTCCTATCTTCTTCACGAAGGTGTACCTGCCAGTAAGCTTAATTTGCATCGAATTTGGAAAACCAGATATTACCTGAAATTGTATCTAGACAATCATCTACCAGAGGTAATGGAAAACATCTTTAATCGTAACGTCATTCAAGGCACGAAAATCAATACACCATCTCACACTTCCATCCCTTTTTCGGATAAGTACCGGTGCAGATGCCCAATCTGATGTCGATTCTTGTATAACTCCTGCTTGTAACATTTTTTCTAAGTGAGCTTCTTCCTCACCAGAAAAAACATGCATTCTTTGTTTTTTTGCATCCCCTGTATCTATAGTATGTTCTATAGCTGTAAAGTTGCCTAGATCAAAGTCATCTTCAGGAAGACATCTTGGTATTCTATTAGAATTTTGGCAAAGCTTACCTTTTGGTCTTCTTCTAAGTTTTCACTAAATTCAGTGAAAACTTGTCTCAAATGACCGGATATTTGTTCCATTGGTTCCGGTGCAGATGCAACTGGGTCAAGTTCCACCTGTGACACACTCTCTACCGGTTATGTGATACAAGAATCTTTGAATCTGAAAAAAAATCTTGTATTGTATAAGCTCTGCCTATGTTTACACCTTTTTTCAGTACTCTATACTGATCACTTGTATTTAAAAGACACATTATGGGTTTCGTTCCTGTACTTCTTACCACCCTTGGAGATAAAAACTTGGTTTTGATGCTTTGTTCTGGTTCGATAACATAGTCTCAAGATAGGTAGGCTCAAGTCCATACGACACTGAATTTTAGCTACAGAGTGAGGTGGCAACACTTGCCTTTTACATACTGGTACCCTAGCAATGTTGGGCATCTCACTTGAGTCATGGGTTGCCTCATTCAACTTCAATGTCATTCCATAAAATGATAATGTACCACTACCCATGTCAAATACTGCTTTCCCTTTGTGCAGTATGTCGAAACCTAACAGCATATCTTGTTCTATGGGAGCTACATGTAGATCTTCTATGTAAGATTTGAATCCTATCTGCAATTGTACAGGACCCACTACATCACCTGACATTGCCATGCCTTTACCGGCTACTTTCATTTTCACTTCCCGCTTAATTGGTGGTGGATTTAATAATGATTTATAAACAACATCTGAAATTATTGTTACCTGGGATGCTGTATCTACCACTGATGTTATGTTTTTATTACATACCTGTACATTGATGGAATATTGGGAGACAGACCTCATTTGACAGACAATTACCTGTTCCGTGCCAGTATCGTTTTCCTCACTTCCCTTATTTGTTATAGTCAAATCATGGTTTTCTGGTTGGCTATTGTCTGAATGCGGTTTTTGGCCTACTGACGGTGGGGCCGGGGTGCGGCCTTCTTTCCGACCCTTTGGAGTTTAAATTGTCCTTTTGATTTTTAGGACAATTTCTTCTAAAATGACCTTCTTTGCCACATGTATAACAAGCTCGCGATTTACGTTCAAATCGCAATTTTGTTGGCCTCATTCTCTTACCTGGTTGTTTTAATTGATCCAGAATGGTTTCCTTTAACCGTACCTCCAAATCTTCAATAGCTTTCTGCATACTCTGCTGTTGAGTATAGTTACTGCCGGAAGATTGTATTTGATTGACAGCACTTACAGGTTCTAAGTCATAGTCTACCTTTCTTCTCTGTATTTCAGATTTTGACTTCTCATGCATAACGACATGAATTTCTTGGTACCTTCTTACCATTTGAATAGCTTGATGTACTGTTCCGGGAGCTTGATTACAAACTTATTCTCCAGCTTCTTTGTCAGCCATACATTGGCAGAATTTGTTTACTGCCTGTTCATTGGTGAATGTTTCAGATAAACCCTTAAAAGCTCGGACGGCCATAGTAAGAACCCTATCGGCCCAATCCTCCAAAGTCTCACCAATGGTTTGTGAAGATAGCACGAATTTAGCTTGGGCTGTAGCCGGTATATCATGCTCATCAAACCGGTCTGTCAATTTCTTTAGAGTTTCACGTAAAAGACGTTAAACTCGAACACACACGCACACGCACACGCACGCGCACGTGCACACACACACACACACACACACACACTCTTTGTCGAATCCCTGTCTGATTACTATTTGATACTGTTTGTCGAATCCCTGTTTGATTACTATTTGACACTGTACCTCAAGTGATCAAGTGATTCATGTAACTTTTTGGTTAACCTACCTTTTACTGTAGATGGTAAAGATGTAAATGGCACATTCACTGTTTGATTATTAGTGGTACTTGGCTGCTCCGGAGATGTATTCTGGACATTGCTAGATGTAGGTCTAGACGTTTTTGGAACACTAGGCAATTTCCTTACCAAGTCATCTCTCCCGCATCATTTTGACGTGTTATCATCCTTTTTGCAGATGAGAGTAACTGTAGAAAATCAGACCCCCATGCACCTTTTTTCTCTTCCGCTTGTATAGCATTCAGGAGATTATCTTGGTGTTCACGAGATGATTCTAGAGAATCATCACTTTCTGCTTCATGTAAGGTTCGATTAAGAGTGAAATCAATAGTGTTCAAGACTTCCTCTGAAAAGGTTCAACGGGCAATAGTTGACAAAATATTTCCACTACTCTCTCTAACTGCTACTGTAGCAATAGCTGTTTTCAGCTTTATGTCTGGTATAGTGGTAAGTATATCAACAGGTGCGAAATTGATGGCAACAGGTGTTGTTGATGTGTTTGGCTGGGATTCCGCCATTATTTTTAAGATTATATAACTACTTACCAAAAACTGTAAGCTGTAAGATGCTTTAAAAGACAGACCAGACCCACTGCACTCTTTCCTCACAAACAGAAGATACTAGTTCTGTCAGGCAAAACTGTCGACGTTAACAGTGTTGATCTGCAACATATAAGGATTAATTAAGAAAATGAATTTACTCTCTTAATTTATAAATTGTTCCTTATTACTTCTAAATGCGTGGTCTCAAGTTATATTCCAACTACGTTCACTATGTTCAGTGAAATATTTTATTTCCGGATGGATCGTATGCTATCCTGTTTTCTAAAGAAGACGGTAGGTAGATGCAAAATACTCCTGAACTTTGATATTTCAGACCTTGGTTACGGTCTTATTCTGGCTGATAACGATTAGATTAAATTGTTACCCCACCCACTCTTGTTGGAATTCGGTAGCGTATGCAGCGATATTTTTAAACCGCTGCCACCATTATAGTGTTTCTCCACTAATAAATATAAATAAGTAATGGTTAACTTACTTATTAGAAGTGGTTCTTTCTCGCTGAACTACGTAGTTCGCTATGTAGAAAATATTGGATAGTATTCAGAAGATGGCGTCCTCACTGCAGAGTGCGGTATACCAGAATGCCCTTCTCCCCGCAATCCTAACGTATATCGGCTAGTTTAGGCGGGTGTCGTAGGTCACTGAACATCAGTCACGGGTCAGTGAACCGCAGCCACTACACTGGGTCTAAATTTTGAGAAAATATTCCTTGCCAAAATAGTTGGTGCATCTTTGATGGGTATAGGTCACGTTTCAGCCAACTGGCGGGCGGCACGAGCCCCCTCGGTCCGGCCCTGGATCGGGTCCTGACTGTGTACGACTGTCAGGGATAGAGTATTTACAAACAATGTCCCTTTTACGTAACCAGAATTTCTAGGAAGGGGGTGCGAGTACGAGTCGTGGGGGTTGGTGCGGGGTTTCCCCCTCCTGCAGGTGGGGGTATGGGGACCTTCCCATAATTTTTTTTAAATCAAGAAGTCATTTTGTGCGATTTTGCGTGGATTTGAAAGCTTACTGATGGGTAGATATGTGACTCATTTTATCGCTTTTTTCTGTGAATAGTACATAAAGTCTTTTAACTTCAGTTAATTTATTTGTAATTAGTAGGTTAAGATAATGATAATAATACAAAAGTAATATCAAGAAAGACACAATATTTATTTTTTAAAAGTTTACATTGTACCATTTATTAGAAAATTAATAACTTAAACTGTCATTTTTATATATTTCATTCCACTATTGTGAAAAGGTATATAGCTATACATCATCATTTTCGCAAAAAAGTAATGCTCTGAGCTTTCTAAAAATCATATTCTATGATACAAAAAATAATTACATGTATATGTACACAGCTGAGAGTATTTGGCAAGTAATGCCTAGCTCACATTTGGCCTGCGATGCGTCTGCGGAGACCGTAGACTGCCCGTATCCTCCTTTCCGTGCAAGAAGCGGCTGTGCGATTTTCGTACGGATTCACGGGCTCCGCAGCCTCTACGATTTTGTTTAGTGTGCGTGAAGCCCTTTCTGCTGAGACGGGTTACCCTTGGATACTACGACACCCTGATTCAGGAACTGATGCAGGAATCCCATGGGTACTTCTAAGCGTACCTCAGAATCGAGCCACCCATGTTACAGACTGACACCCAGATTTTCTAAGTACCTTGACTGCCGTCCAGGCTTGTACCATCACCGTATCTTCTCCGCGCTGCCTCTGCATGCATGGAAGCAGTACGGGCGTAGTATGGTTTCCGTGGGACGCTTGCGGAGGCTGCTCGGCAATTGCACTGAAATTGCACGAGTTCCATATAATCTCCGTGCAGCGTCCATACGGATTTCTCCCGGCCTTCCCGGAGAGCCTGTGCAAAAATGGCACGATGCTCGTATATAATGTGAACACATACGCCATAGCCCGTAGCCACCAACGATGCCCCAAAATCCGCAAGGAATTATCACACGGCGCCCGGGTCAAATGTGAATTAGGCATCACTATAGAAAGAAAAGAAATGGGGTGGGGGTGGGGGTTAAAATACGCTTTTCGGTCAATCTAAATCTAATCTACATTTACGAAAGAACAGAAAAATCTGTCTATGAACGGAAATGTCGTCATGGCATTTAAAAAAAAAACGCACGGCAAAATAAATTTTCTGTTTTTAGCAGCTGTAGCGTGACCCTGTATTTTTCTTAAAATATATATAATAAAAAATATACTGAAAGGAAAAAGGCACAGCTATAAAATTTGATTTCATATGCAGTTCATGTAAAAAAATATAGAATAACTTATGTTAGATTAATTCCTCATGAGGCTAGATCTAATACTCGTACAAAGTCCATCATATGCATTTATCATATCAGCACCTAATCCATATTCACTAGTCTTTTCGCACTTTCAGTAAATAAGATTTCTGAGCTCGAGTTTCCTTTGATCAAGGTTGGCAAATCTGTCAGTTATAGCCGATCAATCTAAATATATGATGGTTTCCATACACATTTATCCCTTTGTCATTTAATTTCATAATATAGTTTAAATATTTGTTTTCTCAAAAATTATACTCCAGGTGATTGCAAAGTATTTGCGTCAGACTTTTGCAAACAGTCTGCAAAACGTACCACAGTCAAGCAAAGGGTTTGCAAATAAACACTGAGATTACAGACTGCAAAGTTTTTGCAAACAAATACTTTATTAAGTTAGCAGGCAGCAAAGCATCTGCAAAGAAAAATTAGCTCATTTTGTTAGCAAAGGTATTGCAATTAAACACTTTATACACAAATGAATGAGCAAAGCATTTGCAAATAATCAACACAGATGAATTTGCCTTCCTGATAACCTTTTGCTACAGAAAGTAATTAACCTTTCTGTTTTCTGACTGGTCTATATTCAAATGGCAGCATTTTTGAAAATATTGTGAGGAAATGTTTACAAACCATGTAGTAGAAGTATTTAGGTGATACAAACTTTTGTGTTAAACAGATCATTATATTCTGATTATTTTTTTTCTTTTTCTGGATAAAAACTTTGTTGATTAAGGATAATGCAGTACCAAGTATTTAAGCAGTAAGACTTCCAAGAACCAGAGAATTGCAGCATGTGATCTTGATCTTGAAAAGGTAATGTTAAACAATGATAGTTATATAAAACACTTTGTACAGCAGCAATTGTTGAAACTTTGATACGTGTTTTAGTTATTATCACTGAATGATCACTGCAATGATTAATTTTTGATAGTTATTTAAACTGCATATTAATGGTTTTGATAGTTATTTAAACTGCAAATTAATGGTTTTGTGACTGTCACATCTGTTTTTCAGATATTAAACAAAGTTCTTTTCTTTGAGCCTCAGAAATTCATTTCTTGCTATTTGTTAATTGTTAGCAAATACTCTGCATATTATTTACATAATAAGTTGCAAACACTTTGCTATCTCTATGTAAGTTATTTGTAGCATAAATACACATATTTGCAATGTACATTATATTTGCCAAAGTTGCAGCTGTGAATTGTAAATTGTTTGCAAAATATTTGCATTCTGTGTGTGTATAGTGTATATTTTGCAAAAGCTTGGCAGAATAGTTGCATGTTTCGTTCCAGTTCTACTCGTTTGTTGAATATATTCAGCAATCATGTGCTGCAACTATTCTGCAAAGGTTATGGCAAATATTTGGCAAAGATAAAAAGTATTGTCTGCAAAGGCCCTGCTTATGCATTGCAAAAGCTTTGCGGAATAGTTGCACGTTACGTTCCAATTCTACTCGTCTGTGGAATATATTCAAAAATCATGTGATGCAACTGTTCTGCAAAGGTTATGGCAAATATTTGGCAAAGTTAAAAGTTAAAGAATATATTCTGCAAAGACCCTGCTTTTGCATTGGTTGTACATCCAACCTTCTGTAAAATCGCCAGATTCAACATTAAAACATTAGGTAAAAACCTGTAAAAAGCTACCAGGGCTCAATCCATTGGGTTACAGCGTCAATAATAGTAAGCATAAGTTGGCACGCTACGCTCGCCAAAAATATCAAGGAATGGACATTCAAGGGTATTTTGGTGTAATAGAAAATGCAAGCTTTGCCGTCGCACCATACCCCCCCCCCCCTCCACCTGGTTACGCCCTTGCTTTAACGTCCTCGGATAGTGCATAAAGTGAAGTGTAAAAGCATTATTTGAACTCTTAGCGTTACTCGTTCTCGTTTCTGTCATATAGACATCTGCCTGTAATGTATCATCGCCGTCTTACATTCAGTATTGTTTCAGATCTTTACGATAACGAAAATAAAGAAATTGTCTCCAATATTTTGACACATTTGTTTACTTCCGCGTCTCAATTCAGTTTTTCAGCAGTTTGTAAAACGCTCCGTTATTGGCCAATATCGATTTCCTTTTCCCTTTTCACGGTTTTGCAACATGTACATCGGATTATATCTACTTACGCTCGGCTACTTGTTGTTTTGTCGTGTAGTCGGCGAAATAAACTAGAAAGGCAGAAAATATGATGGATGCCGCCGTCTTGTTTACGATTATCTAAGCGATTTAAGAGTGCCCTAGACCAGTCGTAAAGTTACAAGAAAAATTATGATATCTTAACTAAGATTTGTTTTGTAAAACATCCCAAATTTTAAGACAAGCGTAAGATATATCTTGCGCTAAAACTTATCGTAAGATTTTTTTGTAAAGCGGTACCCAGATGCTCACCTTTTTATGTATAAACCTTATACTAATTAATCGAACATTGTAATATAACTGTTTCAGAGGTTCAAGTGAGTATACAGCATGTCGGTATTTGTGGTACAGATCTCCAGATATATGAACACGGATGTTTTGGAGACTTGGAAGTCAAAGAACCATTAGCCATAGGACACGAATCAGCCGGGGTGGTCAGCAAGCTAGGAGAAGGGGTAACCTCGCTTAAAGTTGGTAAGCATAATTATTATTCGTATAGGCCAAGGACTTAAGAGGGCATAAGAAGTGTTACACCTTTGATTACCCCTCATGAATAGACTCAGTCATGCCGAGCTATTTATTCGCTTGGTTGCGTTCTATGATTCAAAACATTTTCATGTATATTGTATTAACTACTGCAACATCAGCTTTTGTTGCCCTGTGGCGGCCGTAGGTAGTCTTCCGGTACTTGTTATTATTTTTTATTCTTTTGGATCATGGAGTTCATTGAATGTTTTGTAATATTTTGCTACTTATTCACATGGCAATAATTTGTGACATGCTAGTATTTTTCAAGTTCTTATGTATCAAACTAAGAAATTCACGATTTTAATGAACTAATCTGCGTTAGAAATATAAATGGAGTGTATTTGGACAAATGGAATTTTAGATTTTAAATGGGGTAAAGTAAGCGAAATTGAGAGGAAGATACGTGGCTATAGCGTAAACATGAAACGGACAGTTAGTCCTTGAGCCAGACCCAGAAATTTTGGATAGCGGTACCATCTGAGGGGATTAAAGCTCAATGCTATTTTTGGGTAGGTAAACATCTGAGAATTCAGAAACTATGTGATAGCATTGTAGTGGTGGTAGCTTTTTGTGCGTTATTAGCCATCTAGTAACACCACCCAAAAATAGACTTTCATCAAACTCCCGTTATATATAAACAGACTTTCTATTTCAAACTAATGGTTCTCTCTTATTTTTGAATATATTTACTTGGAAATTGATAGACAAACAGCTCAGTTTATGTATTTTATGTATTTAAAAGAACTGTTATTAAAATATTGCCACTTTAGCGTTAAGTGATTGCAATTACAGACAAACATAGACCAGTGTTTAAACATAATTAAAGAACACAAATATTGTTTCATAATATGCAGTTAGAAAGGTATTTTGCTCATTCTTGAACTAATATGACATGTTTAAATACATAGAGTATAAGGTAATAGAATTCTACATATTACAAAACCAAGTTGTCTGCCATTGGCTGTTGGAGGCGCTTGTAATTTACGGCATATTAATGTGCGTTACCTATTTGTTTGAAATTAATTAATACTTCTATACATGATATGGAATAGAAAAGTATGAAAATCGTTAAATCAAAGCAATTTCTAAACTAGTTTTGATATGTTAAATTAACAATTAGACAGTTATTCGCAGACCAATAGTTTTTAATATCAAAGCCACCTTGTTGTTATTGTAATTTACTTGACAATACACGTGTAGACGAAAAACACAAAATATGTTGTTTAAACATGATGTTTTACTATCTGATCTGCCTAAAAGGTGCATATTCATACTTTCTTCTGTATCAATGATCTTATGCTTAAAAAGTAAATATTTTTATGCTGAATAATACCAAATGGTACTTTTTATACAGTAAAATACGTTACCATAAAATCAAGATTTTCATAATATTTCATATAAACATGTTAAAGTCGTTGTTATTTAGTATTATGTTTAGAAAAGAAATATTTTAACTAATCAATAAAATCATTCTTCGGTTAGATATCAAATGCCATGTAAATTAATAGAATGTAAAAGTGTAATTTACGTTACAATATGTTACCTTAATCGGTAATATGCCGCCGTTATTATTCTCAATTATTATCTTTCTATATCATGTCAAGGTTATTCTTTGTTTTCAATAAACCACATTTTCTATGTATTCAACACACGGGAACATTCTTAGTTGTGATTCTTCATCACTGTCTGAATCTTATAAGATATCGTCAATATTGGTACGCGAATAATCTTCATCAGTTTCACTGGTTTCGTTTACAAGTTCGTCAGGAACGATCTTTTTGTCACTCAAGTTGTTCACTAACTGTTGTTCGTCATCAAAGTACCAGCAATTTTAACATGGATAAACATAGATAAAGGCTATTCTCATGGGCATGTAGTCAAATATACATCTTTAAGAAAAGATCAAGGTTGTTTGATTTTGATATGAATAAGAGTTAAACTACAAAATTATTAATTTAATGTAGAAAAACATGAAGAGATTTATCAAATTTGAGTATATTATGATAAAGTTTTCCTATTATTTGTACAACTTCTACGCAGATATGTATATTAAACATTTTGTAAATTAATATAAATAAATGAATAAGTAACTGATAGTTGACTGGACTGATATGGTGGCATCAGGGTCATGTCTATGCCGTCAGAACTATTTTAGTTGTCATTCTTGTTGACAAACATTTCGTATCTAACCTTGTTGAAGTTCCGATATTTTTGGTGACCATTATACTGCAAATATAAATGACTCTCCGTCTCCAAAACGTCGTCGGAGCACACATGTTGACGTCCCAACATTTAGCTGTCTAAACATAACTTTATTTTGTTGTCATCATTACCCATGAAATATTTCCAATTCTGCGCATGTTTTGGTATTTTTGACCAGAAAACAGAAGTGTTGGTGCAGTTCCACGTCGTTTTCTTTCGACAGACTAGATTCTTTTGGAAAAGTACGTATCTGCAATGAAATCTACTATCAAAGCATCACCATCAATGATGTAAGATACGTTTTCAATAGAATGGTATGGTGGCATATTTCTGCATTCACTTAAGCAGAAAGTTTTCGCGAACAGTTTACGTGAAAATCTAAAAGATTTTCACGAAAAGAATCTCTTATTCAAGTGGAAAAATTTCACGATAGTGCGGACTTCTGCATACGATAACAGATACCGAATTAACAGAAATAATAAAGGGAGTTAAAAATTACGTTAATTTTGTAACGCATATGAATGTTATAATAAAATATCTATAGGTTTTAAACACTCTTAGGGGTGGTGGTTGGGGACATAGGTTGATATAACCCGCTTCATTCCGTAGAGGGGACTATTGGGTTATCTTTATGCAGTTCAGTTCACTATTTTGACACATTGTCTCGTTAACAAGATAATATTTTCACGGAAACCTGCTACTTTCACGAAAATTTATTCCATTTTTCGCAAAAAGTATTGTTGTTTTTTTCGGGAAAGTTCATAAAATGTTCATGAAAACTTTATGATTCTCGTATGCAGAAATATGCGCAGGTTCCACTTCTTTGTGTGTGGATTTGTCTTCTGAAGTCATGTCTGTTTTCTGTTGTGTAGCTTCAACATATTTAACTCGCATGTGCTGTGTCAAACAACACCTGTAGTATGAAGAATATTGTTTGCTGAAGCTTATGATGCTTCCCTTTTTCTTGGCATGAAGATTGATCGTCTGTTCTATAGTAATTTACACATTCTGCGATGCTGTTGCGGCTGATCTAGACACACTGAAGCCACGAACCCTCAAAAGCTTTCCTGCACAAGGGTGGGTTAGTTCAAGATCCATCATTAGGAGTAGATAGGGGAGAGGTGGTCTAAGGTGTCGGCTCAATCTAGGAATCGTAGGTTCGACAGCCCCACTGGGGTCACAACCATGTCTTCTCTAATCACACCAGTACTGGTTTTCCAGGAAGCGGACTCGAGGGTGATACCAATAGGCTTGAAGCTTTCATCGCAATCGAGCTAAAACTAATTAGTATAAACTAACGGATAAGCAGGTAGATACATTGCATTGTTTATATGAAGAAGAAGAAGAAGAAAATTTGTTTATTAAAGTGACATGTGATATATACAATATAGCAAAATATATAAATAACAAAACAAGAATCACCCGGCCCCATGGACCTATAAGTCACTATCGAAATATAATAGTAATAATACAGTGTAAATTTAAATTAACTATAACGTAAGCATATATATATATTTATGAACAACTTAACTAAGATTGTATAGTGGTAAGTCATACACTAAAACCCTGTGTGATCATTTATACATTTAGATAAATAGATTTACATCTATACAAATATGCTTGAACTAGATATTTTGCAAACTTTCTCACATGGTGTTTTGTCAGAAAAGTCATCTTTTCATTGTCTGACAAGTCTCTAAAAGCAGAATCATGTCTTACATCACCAAATAGTTGAGTTCGTAAGTCATTGTATTTTGAACAGTGTAATAAAAAATGCGTCTCATTTTCAACAGTATTGCTTGAACAAAATTTGCAAAGTCGGTCATTGATGGCCTCACCTATATACCTTTATATGATTAAACGCAAATAATAGTGGGCACAACTTGTGCCAGACTCCTATTTTGAAATCTAGGTCGTTGACATTTGTGGCCTGTATTAATGCCAGTATATCATGAATAATATCAATAAAGTATATACAGAAGTGTGCCCTTTTCCGTGATGTCTCTCTCTGACACTTTTGAAGTGTTGGTACTTTTGAAAGTACTCTTTGAACGCTGTTTGACTTTCAACAGATTTTCAAGGCTTGAATTGTCTGCAAGTTCCTTTACTTGTTTACATAAACATCGGTTGAAGGTCAAATAATTAAGGTTGAATATGTGTGTCATCTGTTAATAAGTAAGTGTCAGGAGATTTCTAACATTTAAACTAAGAATGATTCTGTCCCTATAAAGCCATGGTGTTCCAATGAGTATCTATTTGTTTTCTACTTGTTTAAGGTCCATTTCTAAATTGTATTTCAGTACATATACATGTATAATTATGTTCTTGAACATTTATAATTGATTTGTACTGATTTTGGTAACACATATTATTGTCACGTAAAATTCGCACAACTATTGAAATGAGATGGTGATTCACTGCATTCTAGTAAATATCTAGTTCAACAACACAAATTATGTATAGTTATTATAAAATGTTATAATTTTTTCCCGATCTGTGCAGGGCATTTTCCTCACTTCAGAAATTTCAGTTTTGTACATTTTGGTAACATAAATCTTATACGGAGATTACATCATGGAAAAGTTCCTACCACTGCAGAAAAATAGTTATAAGAAACACTATTCAGTCTGTACTTTCAATTATATTGAAGAATCATAAACACCTTGGTCATTGGGTGATTAGTACAAGTAAAATATCTATAATGTTGGAATAAAATCACTGTTACGTAAATTACACTAATTAAGATGCTAACGGGTACGTGAAAGATATATTATTTTAAAGCACATTCAATTCATTGTTATACATGTATAAGGTTGTTAATAAACTACAGACTGCACTTTTTCTTAATCATTGTGTAGCACTATTTCATCGTCTTAAATGTTTTAGGAAACATATTAAATGTTACGTAAGTTACAAAAGCACTAACGTTTAAACGGCATTCATGTAGGAATAAAAAAGCATTCGTTATGTACTTTCCGAAAGTCATAATGTTTCCTTGAATCCTTAGGGAAGGCAGGGGGAGATGGTACCTCAAGGTCTAACATCCATCGGAAGAAAATCTAATTATGAGCTATAATTATGCTTATTAATTGTCCATGCTATTAAGATGTTAAACATAATCATTATTTTAATTAACATTTATTCAAAGAAGCAAACCCAAAAATGTCGAACATTAAGGAAATGTTTTGTTTGTTTTTAAATACTTGTTACAAATACATCAATTATGCAAACTGAAAAGCATATGTTCCATAACTCGTATGCCTACATTGGCTATATTTTAGCTCACCTGAACTTGTATCTAAGTGTAGGCATATATCAAGATGATATCACACCAAAAGCTACCATCGATACATTGCTATCACATATTATCTTACTCCATGGTTGTATACCTTTCCAAAAATCAGTATAAGAATTAATCCCCCGAGATGGTACCAATCAACCCTTTGGCTCATGTACTAAGTATGGCAGGAAGGTATACAAACACACCTGAAGAAGTGAATGTGTGTGACATTTTTATGCAGACAAGCCAGGTATTATTTACATTAACTGATAAAGAATCGTTTCAAATAGTGTAGATCTATTTGACCGAGAAGTTGATGCAACATTGTAAACATTATCCCACCAACACAGTGTCCTAGTAAACTATGGGGGCCAGTGTGCAAAAATTAAAGAACCGACAAATTCGGATATTACAAGTGTCTGGAAAATATTAATAGAATGGCATGCACACTTGTTTACTTTACTAACACTACCAAAGGTGGAAAAAAAAAGTTGACAGATTTGACAGAGAGTAAAAAATATGTGTTTTTTTATCAAAGCCAATAGTAAGACGTCACGTGAGAGGGTGGACAAAGCAGGAAAGAAAACTGAGAGTATTGACGTTTAGGTTGGGTTAGTGAGTAACAAAATGGTCCAGCTTAAGAAAGTTGTTTATTTACAGTCGCAGCCTATGCGAAATAGTTTAGTATTTTGAAAAATTACCGAAGCCCCGACAGAAGCCCGACGGAAGATGAAGTAGAAAAAGAACGGGGACTTTATTCTTGAGAAAATGAAAGTAGCAAAGAATTTAGAATGCGCAATGGCATTTGAATCGGTACAAAAGCTGTAAGATAGTGGCAAGCTTAACATTATTTAAACAACGGGAATATGTAAGGAAACAGTGGAAAGCCGTTTGGGAGTTACCATACTTTGTACACGAACAATTCCCAAGAGAATAACCTGGAAGCGGAAGAAATTGGTTCCAAAGATGAAGGAAGCCAGGAGGGATGGTAAGACTGCGTGGCTCGCTTATGCCACACTCTTCCTAGACGGACGATCCGTGAGGGACTAGGGATTTGGAGCTGTGGAGCTAAAAATATTTTGTTGGAACGTTAATTGTGTGTCGAGGGATAAATGTGGTTTTGAAGACTTGTAAATTTTATTGCCAATCATGATATTGCTTTTATGAGTCACAGACAAATGCTTAAAGTGAAATAGACTCAGTAGGTTATAATTTTCATAACTTTTATAGAACAAAAATGTGTAGAAAATGTTGAATTCTTTGTGGTAATAAAATCAGACGAGAATAACTTTGATCTGGTAATAGCGTGAAATTACGTGATTTTAATCTTTGACAAATTATATTGATATATCGCAACATTCCTCGATAAAAATATTATTTACTTTTTTTTAAAAATGTTATCCCATAAGTTGCTGATCCACTTTTAAAAAAAAATATGAAAACGCTAAAATGTCAGATAGGACATTTTTTCTGATCATTGTATGTTCAAAGTCACAATGGTTGTAGTAATGCTAAAACTCGTTATGTAGAAAGACTGCATGTTTCATTTGGTCAATAACCAACGAAGTTTTCAATATATTTGTTTGTTGCAAAGCGGAATGCAAAACACTTATTTGTAGAAAGAAAAGGCTGTTTTAGTCAGGGAAATTGATTGGCTTGGAAAAATTAAGACACTGTAAATTAAACCAGTTCTGGAAGTATTTTAAGAGGAATTCTAACACGACCAGCAAATAACCTACATAAATGTAGAGCAAAATCTATCTCGGGTTATTCTGCAATAAACCACTCGTGTGCAATGACGTCATCCGATCCAGGTACGTAGCACAGTCGTAAAACGTAGTTACCATTTTTTCTAACACTGTTGATACTAGTATGTCGTGTTAGAATCGAAATAATAAGTTCCCAAGTGTGATTTATCGTAGAATAACCCGAGTTTTTCGTTCTTATGCGAAACAATATATCACTCAGGCCTATATTCTTACGTATAAGAACTCAAAACGGGTTATTCTACGATAAACCACGTTTGGGAACTATTATTTCTTAAATGTAATCTAGGAAGGCGATATATAAAAGAGTTACATTTCATATAGCATTTTTATCGGTTTCCTATAGTTACTGCTGTATCCGTAAAATAAGTTTAGCTCCTGCAAGCAGTTAAATTACGTTTCTCATAGCGGTTTGTCAGTTTTTATAGTTATTTCAAGAAACAGTTGACGTAGCTTAATTATTGTACCTTACAGGTGACAAAGTTGCTCTGGAGTCTGTATTTGGTTGTATGGCATGTTCTGATTGTAAGAAAGGAAACTACAATCTGTGTGAAGATGTAAAGATATGTGGTACACCGTCTACATGGGGCAGCATGACAAGATACTTCGTACACAATGCTGCCGATTGTTATAAGTAATTTTCATCTTCTAGTTATTTCCAAAATGGGAATACAGTTCAAATATAAGAAAACAAAATGTCATTGCGGGGAATCTTGCTTTTTGTGGAAAATCTATCACATCAGACATACGTTTTTGCATTATTTTCATGACCTTTATAATTTGACCTACTTGTCAGGTCTCACAAAATATTCCAGTCCTTTGTTTGAGTTTTTCCTTATTTATTTGTGATAAGACAACGGCGTTTGAGAAGAGGTATACCTAACGTGGACCTTCGGCCTAGTTGTTAATAATATCGCTTACTTCGAATGATTTGGCTCTCACCGCCGCGAGGTTCATTTGAATGTAGAATTCTCTCTTGTTAGAAAATCACTGATGGGTTGATAGTTTTTAAGTAGATGCCATTCCCAGTGCCTTATAATGGCCGGAGGGTTACATTGGTCTTCCTCCGCCATTGAAGCTGGAAAGTAGCAGTATCACATACAATTGTGTTACATAAAAAGCCTAGGTATAATATCAGGTACCGCTACAGCCACTTTCTAGCCAAATGATAAACTAACCAAGAATATGACGCTAATAAAATTTTCAGTTGTGATGATTTTTGTAGACTTCCGGATAATGTGAGCACTGAGGAAGGTGCTTTGATGGAACCTTTGACTGTTGCTATCCATTCCTGTCGCCGTGCTGGCGTGTGTCTAGGCAGTAAAGTCCTTGTTCTTGGTGACGGTAAGAAAATGTTTACCGAGGTTTACATAGATGAAAGGTGAACTTAAATTAATTGTATTTTTAACGAATTTGATAAAATGCAATACGTCGATATCGCTTGTGTATACAACTGAGAAAATAAGCCTTGTATTGTGTTTGGGAAACATGTAGTATGTAAATAGTTTCACATACATCTTGGTAATGATTTTAACTGAATGTTAATATTACATTTAATATGGTTTTAACTGTTTTCTACTTGATGCTTGAATGTGCTTAAAAATGTCACCTTGTCTGATCACTCTTTAATAAGGTTTCCTAGGTGAGTGGGTCACTCAAGCGGGGAAAACGTTTAACATCGTGTCTCACCACTGCTGTCAAAGATCATGTGAGAAAGTAGTGTGATGAATTGTATGAGAATTCTGTGATCAATCTGTTCTGTTTAGTTAGGAAAAGCGAATTCTTTCTTGACAAAATTCATATCAAAGAACCACCAAATTACATCCATTTGTACATATGATTTCTCCGCTTTATATACAGCTCTACAGCATAATCTTATTAAGGTGAAACTGACTGCTCTTAGCGAAAAAACAACAACATTTACTGGAGAGAAATGCTTATTTTTGGCTTGTAATTAGTACAGATATCTTTTACTAGTAGTATTGTTTTAGTTTACAAAATACGGGTTGTAATGTTCTTTGTAAGACAATCTCCGTTTTATTAAACATTATTTTAACAGGTCTAAGAAAATTTTCCGACAGGTTATTGGGATTCCCATGGGAACTCATTGTGCACAACTTGTCGCAGACTTGTTTTTATGTTGCAAGGAATAAGACTTAATGTTAAGTCTATCGCCAGATACGCAAGCAAATGCCATTAATGCCTGAAACAGCACTTCACGCTATCTGGACGATATATTAAACATGAATAATCCGTATTTTGCTCTTTAAGAGGCTAATATATATCCTAGAGACTTTCAGGTAAAAAGGGCTAACACTCTCTATTAATAATGGTGTTTTACCTTTGAAAATATATGATAAAAGGGATTACTTTAATACTGATATTGTCAGTTTCCTTCCAGTTGATGGAGATGTCCCTCCTGTCACATCTTTTCGGCTTTAAATTTTATAGTTAACAAGTTCTGCTAGAGTCTATAGGCATGTTAAAGACTCTATCTGCTTGATATTGCATTTACTACGAAGGTTCTCCAGCAGAGCACAAATTCTTTAATAAATCGTTTGCTAAGCCACTACTTCCGAATTGATAGTTTAAGTTCTCCAATATGCTTGAAAAAGTTTGTTAACTGCTTTACTAAGAGAATACCTGATGAATTTTTGCACATGTGCAACGAAGCATGATTTTTTTACAATTTCTTTGCATTATTTTATTAAATTAGGGCCTCTTGGTGTAATGACCGTTCAGGCGGCAAAAGCAAGTGGCGCTACACAAGTTGGAATAACAGGTAATCTGGTCAAAATATAGATATTTATCTCACAAATTATGTAAGCATAATCATTACATGTAAAAGTGGTACACACTATTTTAAAGTATCATAATCACATCATAGTATGTGAGACTACATTGATTTCTGTACTACAGTTTGTAGTTCTTGAACGAGCCCAAACCCATATTCAACTTCTATCAGATGCGGAAAAATAATCGATGATGGGACCATTTGCTTAAGTCATGAGGCAGTGTCAGAAATGGTGCGTTGATGGCAGCTCGGCGGTCCTTTAGTCAAAATGTGCATCGTTTTACATCTGTGAATTGCATAAATTACAGCTGATTTTGACTAAGATAGCAATACAAATAAGTAGAAGTATGTAATAAAAGGTTAATTGTAACGGTATTATGATCTTCCATGATACATTCGGCTCTTGTGGATTTTGTGCGAGCGCCTCGTGTGATTTTGTACTGGCAAAACCCATTCGAGCCAGATCAAGAAGTGTTACAACAACCCTGTTATACATTTACAATGTACACAGTATTTTGAGGGGTCCCCCTGGCTGAGTGGATAAGGTCGCATATTTCTAATCACGTGCCCCTCACTGCTGTGCGTTAGAAACATCGCTTTGGGTGTTGAAATATTTCATGTAAAGAATCCATCTAGCTAGCTTATGAAAGATAGGTGGTTCTACGCAGGTGCTCGCCCTACCTGGTTCATAACCATTTGTTCATAAACGTTGGTACATAAAAAATGTTAGACACAAAAATAATACATTAACTTCAAACATGCCAAAATTATTTGACTCTAGTGTTCCTGAATATGAAATTCCTGACTCACTCGCTCTTGTACTATGAATGCTATAGATTAACTGCGTGACCGACAGTTGTGTAATTTTGTCCTTTTGTGCTCAAACACAGAAGCCTTATATTGATAGGATTTTTATTGATAGGTAAACATCAATATCGTCTGAACATCGCTAAGAAGATTGGAGCAGATTTCGTACTGAATGTTACATCAAAGGATCCAAAAGAAGTGGCTATGATAGTTATTGATGCATTCGGTGGAAAACCTGAAATAAGTATTGAGAGCACTGGAGTGCAGAGTAGCATTCAAGCGGCCATATTTGTAAGTCTCTGTATAGGGCTTTCAATATACAAATGTAGATCTGTTTTCGGGCGACATTTCGAACAAGTAATGCGGTGAATTAAGGGTTAGGTTGTCGACCGGTCGACCCTGAAGTCGTGGGTTCGAGCCTCGATGGGGTAACGATCACGCGATCTCATATGACACCAGTACTGGGTTTTCCAGGACGCGGACTCGACAGTGGTTCAAAAATGATCCAAGCTATCACAGCTAGCATCATAATCTAGCTAAGATAAATTAGTATGAACTAAAATGAAATGAGTGTAAACACATATAGGATATCAACAAAACTTTATTACCAAAAACGACCAAAGCTCTCTTAAAACGCAAGCAACTTGAAAGCGACTTTATGAAAACAAAATGATTTCATGGTATGTATCATCATATCATTTGCCTTAAGTATCATAATAACATTGCTCAAAATAGTGTTTCAAGGGACATTATCGTGGTAGGGGACATTAATGACGACCAATTAAATTCAGATAACTATATACCTCGAGATATTTTATTGCTGAAAATATAAGTTATATACTAACTAAATCTGCAATAATATTTTCCACTTCAGTCAAACCTGTGTTAGCAACTACCTCCAAATAAAGTACACCTCTGAATAAAGTCCACTTGTGAATAAAGGCCACATTTTGAGAAACTTGTATTAATTAATAAGTGCAAATGCACTTTTGAACAAAAGGTCACCTGTGGACAATGGCTAGGTTTTGTCTTTCCTTTTGATAACATTTTGTCTGTATATCCTATTGGAATTTGATATTCTGTTCATTGTTAACATTCAAATTTATTTGAAACGGAAAAGACAATAGTCATGATCATTTTGAAACATCTGCATATATTAAAATAAGTTACCAATAGAATGCATCTTTCATGTTTTGTGTAATAAAAACGATCTGTATTTTAGGCAACACATAATGGAGAAAATGTGACAATAAGCGGGCTGAGAGAAAATAATGTTTCGATACCAATAGTAAATGCGGGCTTCAGGGAAGTTGATATTCGTGGGGTAGCTGCGAATGCTCACTGCTATCCTATTGCACGTGCTATGGTTGCTTCAGGTAAGTTGAACTTGTAATTGTAGTCAGATACTTTTGTTTTGTGGGAGATGTTTAAGTCACACTGACATGTCAAAATTTTGGTGATTTTACAGCTTTTTTACCAGGTATTCGCAAAAAGGGTTATTAGTATTGGGTATGTCGTTGTTTGGAAGGCCAAACACACCATTTTCATTCAATAACTTTAGTGTAGGTTATTATTTAAACGAAAGTTCGTTTGCTGACAGTATGACCAAGGTTTGGATTGCTTTGGGTTCATTGGAGTCAATGGCAAGCGGTTTGCATTCAATAACTTAAGTTTGGATTGATGTATTAAATTAAACGTGGCCTGTAGGTAGTTATTTAAAAACAAAAACAACTAAACTTGGGATTGTATCTTTGGGTCAGAGATGCCAAGTCCAAGGCCAACAATACTTAATTATTCTGCATACTTTGAAAACTGTACTGTGGTGCAGTGGGGATGAAGTATTAGGTTTATTAACCTTTGGTAATGTAAAAATGGTTTTCGCTCAATATCTTTAGTCTGTAAATACAAATTGTCACACAATGTGGGGTTTAGATAGCACTTTTAGAGACAAAGGTTGGCATTGTGTTCGGGTGACTCAGGTCAATGTCATTATTACTAAAAATAGAAAAACGGGTTTTCTCCCGATTACTTTAGTTAGGAATGAGAAATTTAATCTGCATACTTTGAAAACCCCACAGTGGCACAGTCGGCTAAGGTACTGGTCTACTGTACCTTTTGTAATGTAGAAATGCTGGAAGGCTACGGACGGGTAGTGCCGTGGTTTAAGTCATTTAGTTGCCATATGATCACGCTCAATGTCTCAGTTACTAAAAGTAGAGTAAAACATTTTTGGGATCACCAAAAAGGTGGTTTCGGGTTTTTAACTTTAGATAGGCTTGACATACCAACACCATACTTAGTGTTTAGCAAGCTTATATGACGAATTGGCTTTGGATTGTATTTGTGGTCACTTACTTAAAGTAGAAAAAGGGTTTTACTTGGTCAAGGTCAAGGCCATTATTACTAAAAGCGTTTTTGTGTGCGTTACTGAAAATAAAAAATGGTATGCGCTCAATACATTGGATAGCTTGGGTAGATCTTTTTCACCAACCTTCGTGTGTAGATAGCTTTTATTGAGACAAAGGGTTGTATTTCGCTTACTCGTGGCAAGGTCGCCGTTACTGATACTAGTTCTATAATGATTTATGTTCTGTCATAATCAAAGATGTATTTTAGAATAAGAACTTCTTAAAGGCAAAGAAAATCTCCTATATAAGTGACCCCCCCCCCCCACGCCCCCACAAATACCAGACTTTTTAATCCCCAATATACAAGATCCTGTCTGGTCCAGTCTGATAAGGGTCCATAAAACCCCTGCAGACTTGACATGTAGCCTAATTATTGTCAGGGAATCATAATTTTTATTGCCTACAGGTAAATTGGTTATTTCCTGTGTTTTGCACTTTATTAATTGAAATGCTGTTGTTTTTTTTAGTCTTTTTTCAGCATGTACACAAAATTATTTTAATTGATAAGATACTAATTTTGATTGCTCAGTCATGTTGAGTAATGTCCTGGCCAATTTGTAGCAAAGCATTTCTCACTATAAAATAATTATTCAAAACTAGAGAAATTACAAGTTTGTTTATTCAATGATTATGATCTTTTTATCAAAAGTAACAAAATAAAAACGAAAAAAAAAGATAATTGCTGGATTTTATTAGAAATTAAAGAAGCGTTCAGTTGTATTTTTAATAGATAAAGAAGGTATATAGACAGAAGGATGTTATATATTAAAAATGCTTAATTCCTCTTGTGTTGTCTAAATAATGTTAACTTTCTTTTATGTATAATAAAATCCAGCAATAAAGATATATCATTGTTCAAAATACACAATAATTTATTACTTCTAAAAGCTATGTGCCTGAATGCATTTTTTATATTTTTGATAATAAAAAACAGCAATAATGAGATGTAATTGTTAAAAAACTTACTTTATTAAAAATATGATGAAACACTGTTGTATCTTATCACTGTTTATTTAGCCCTAATTCAGTCAAGCTTTCTAAACTCGTTATAAAGGTGAGAACTGATTTGCTATAAAGGTGAGGAATATCACCTGCAATTTATTTACTGCACAGTAGCTATACAGTAGCTTATTATGATAAACAGAAGCAAGTCTACCAATGGTCCTGACTTGTGTATTGGCCCTTATCGCCAATACGCAGACCTTATCATCTCCATAGGCCACATACCAGGCATACCAGAATCAGTGTCTTTAAAGGCCTAGATTTTGGCAGTGGGCCAAGGGATTTTTGTCTTCACCAGCACAGTTGGGGGCTAATGACCATCACAGTATGGCTTCAATAAACAAGGGTCATTGTTTATTGGAGAGTCAGTCTACCTTACAAGTGTATCTATTAGTGAGAAGAGGAAACGATGTAATTTATTTTAAATTAATGAATAATTAGTAATTTTTAAAGTTATACTAGTTTTTTGGCATTTCTATGTAAAAACAATATTTGTTGACCAAACACAATAATAAAATAATCAGAAACTTATTTTCACAATAATGAAATAATGAGAAACTTACTGAAAGAAACATGCAAATTTTTATTTTTTCAAATTCTGTCTGGAGAATTGTGATATTTCTGAAAAATGTGACTTTCACTCATCTAAAGCTTGCAGAATACTGTAAATAACATTTGTCTAAATTGAAAACAGAATGTGAATTTCAAAGTTACAAAGCAAAGAATGAAAAAAGTCCCTTCTGACAACATACTGAAAATGAAAGTTGAATATAGATGGAACACAATAATTTTATATTCAAATAATGTTGATTACATGAATACATGAAAATCAATTTCCAAATCGAAAAATATTGTTTGTCAGCACAAAAAACTCGCTGACAGGAAGTTTTCACTATACCTGTGTTTTATTATCATTATTATTTTCAGTATTATTACTGTATCTTTTATCATCCTATAAGTAATATAATAGTAGTAATAATAATAATAATAATATACCAATGATAATAATAATAATAATGATAATAATATACCAATGATAATAATAATGATGATAATAATAATAATAATGAGAATAATAATACATGTAATTATGATTACGATTATTTCTATTATTATTATTATTATCATTATTATAACATTAAAGTAATAGTTATTATCATCTACATAATATCAAAATTATAATTATTATTATTATCATTCCACATTTACAGAAGAAAAATTAATTTCTTTCAACTCCACTGCACACATCTTCATGGTCTAGTTGGGGTCCCTGCTGTGCTAATTGCCCTCTGATCAGTTGCTATTACATAATCGCTGATAAGCAGCAGGTAAGATGGGAGTTGTATATTGGATTTGTGTGTGTGTGTGGGTGGGGGGGGGGGACACTTATATAGTAGTGAATCTAGGCCTTTAATGTCTTGATGATGGTTGTGTATTTTCAAAAATATTTGCAATCGTCAGAAAGATGAGCGCTAATACGCATACTCATTCCCATACAGCACAATAACAGTATCTTTGCAGTCTTTCTAGAAACGCCATTGTACAGATATTTTTGATGAAATTCATTATTTATCATTTATAATCTAATATCTAATTCCATTTCTATATATCTCTCTGTTTAAATTTCAGGTCAGGTTAACCTAAAGCCTTTGCTTACCCACATGTTTGCCTTGGAACAGGCTAACGAGGCCTTTAAAACAGCGGAGACTAAAGAATGCATGAAAGTGATGATCAAGTGTAGCAAGGATTAAGCTGAGTGTGGCGAAAAAACAACTTTTATTCTCTTGAACTTGAAACATGGCGAATGAATCAGAATATATTAATATGAAACAGATATACATTTTAGGATATTTAGTATGTGCGAGCGTTCAGTGGTTTTCTTTCATTTATGATTATTATTATAATTACATGTTAAGGAGGTAGGTTACCTTGCTACCAGGGTAACTTCAAATTAGTTGAACCGCAGTAATTTTTTGTATTTCGTGTAATTTTATGTTTTAACTGCTACAGTCTCAATTCCGTTTATCTCTGTCCCTTCAAGTACAAGTTTTATCCAGATTTGAAGTACACGACCCTCCAAAGGTAATTTATATTGAAAGAAGAAGAAAAATACGGATATTTAACACTTTTCAGTGTATTTTGGTTTCATTACTATCCGTAGAAGTCTGCATAATTGATAATTTTACTAGTATGCGCGTTAGCTGTCTAATATAAGCTTAAAATGTATATGTCGCAGGCTCGTGTTTCCATGGTAACGCATTTCTTTCATTTTTAAACATTAAATGTATGAAAACGGGTTTTTCAACGCCTTCGGTGCATTTCTGTTAATGATCAGCATGGAATATTTTGGGTAATATAATTAGCAAAACACCAAGCACTGTACATGGTATCCTATTTTTCTTAAATTTTAAAGTAACCATGGCAACATGATGTTTAAAATAGCTTATTTCTTGCTTTTTTATCGTAATTTCTTTAAAAAAATTAAAAAAATTATCTGTCTTGTTAATGTAGCTTTACAACATCTTATTTCTAACGTAAGTAATATTTTCCTGTTATTTGCATTTACTTAAACAAATTTCACAACTTAAACTACTTACTGCAGTATCCCTCGTCTGACATTTTTATGGAAAAATCGTTCTGCATGCTGCTATTATTCTCATGGATATTGTTGAAACGCATATAAAAAGCCGTAGCTATGTTCCTTAAATAGACTAGTGTCAACGCTTTTGAATTTTATATTTAGATAGAAAAGTCACGGGCTTCGTTTCCAGGGTAACATCAATTCAAGAAACCACAATTTTCTACTGAAATTTGAACAAATTTTATAGCTTAGTTTTAGTATATAAGTAACAAATTATCAAGGGAAACTGGAAAATAGGTATTACAAATCAAACTGCCCAATTTTTATTTGAAAATGGCTGTAATAAGTAACCTTTCACCCACCTATATTCCCAACAACATCAGTTACCATCATCCATTTTCTTACATTCCGCATAACATTTCGGTATAACTACATAAAAGAGTCAAAATATTGATCAATATTTAGAGCGAAATACTCATAAAAATATTTTAGCAAATAATGGCTGTTTAAAAATAGTTCAAATAAAGAAAATGCACAGAATTACGTACTTTCAAAATATAAGCTATTAATTTTGCGCGGTAATTGACACGTAACGTCATGACGTCAATGACGTCATTTTAAGGCCACAATGTTTTGAAGCGTTTCTGCGGCAATTTATTCATTATTTCTCCATTATTAAACTAGTAAGCATTAGATGGGAAGCAGATTCATGATATTAATTTTCAGAAGAATGGATATACAAACACACTTAGTTTGTCGTAAACGTCGTCGTAAAACGTCACGTTAGCTTCCGGTTGGACATGCGCACATACAAATATTAAGATAACCTACCTTCTTAAAGTCAGTAACCTGTATGACCCTGTATACTAGGGTTATCATTATAATCTCAGAATGCAGGCTTTATTACTCGTTTCTGTAAGATGAAAGCAAATCTAATAATAGTTTTATTACATGCTTATCTGTTATCAATACATATTAATATTATATGAAGCTTAATGTTATGAATTTATTCAATATTCAGAATAAAATTGACAATATTGGTGTAATTTAATTAAATTTTGTTTAATTTTGTATGTAAAATAACTTTTAGATCATTATTGCTGTGGAATATTTAATAAAGATGAGCATTGCGAAACATATCTATGTATCTATAAGGAGTATTTAATAACTTGCCAACTTCTCGTAATTATTCACATAATGGACAGGCTATTTGATAATAAGCATTTATTTTTCATCTCATCAAAATCGCAATAACATGCAGTTTTTACTCTCATAACTTACCTGCATATGTTTTACAACTGATTTGCTAACGCCTCTTTGTCTTTGATTAACATATTTCTAATGGAGAAGAATTCCTATAAGTTTTTGTAAGCTTGTTTTCTAATCATTTCATGTACATTTCATTCATATTGTCATATATGCAGTTTCCGAAATAAATACTGTTTAAACCAATATTGGCAAAAATAAATAATTAAACGCAACAACACACATTCCAATATGACTAACACGATATTATGCTGACGTCACTTTGACGTAATATTTAGGCTAAATTAGCGCCAAGCATCGAGAAATAGCGCTTCAAATTTGATCAGATTTTATTTAAAACATGTTTAAAACGAAATGTCACATAGCAAACTTTTAAAAATTAATTTACACACAAACTGAGTTGGTTATTCGTTGTGCAGAATTATGCTCTAATGGAACTATTCCTCAAGACGTACTATCATTTCCGGTCCAGACGTGTATAAAGAAAAGGAGCGTGACAATCTACCATTTGGCGCCAAACTTGCGCGAAGAAACAGTTCTATCATATTTTATCTAAATTTTACAATAAACGAAATAATTTATAGCAAAACCGAGTTTGAACACTATTTATACACTCCGGCAATTATGTGTCGTACAAAATAATTTTCACTCGGGCTAGGCTGTCCTGAAATTACTACGCTTGACGTATAACCTTCTTTAGTGTATGAAAAGTGTTAAAACACGGTTTTGCCTCAAAATATATCTTACATAAAGTGACGTCACGCAACTGATATGAATTTCGACCAGCATGGATCCAGACCAGACTGCGCAGCTGGATCCATGCTGGTCGCAAATGCACTATGTTGGTTTTCTCATGGTGCGGCTCAATTATATTTTTCTTCTTTTACATTACATTTGTCGTTGTGCATTCACATATCAATATATATGTATACCAGTGCTTTGTACCTTGACATACAAGGAGGAAAATAAAATTTCGGTAACAGGAATTTGTTGCAATATTTGTTTGAGTTACATTCGTATAACAAGAGCTTCGCAAAGCGGGACAATATAAGCCCGAATTTTAGATCAAAGGAGGGCCACCTCCACGACGATAACGTAGCCATATATCCTAGCTCAGTTACATCATGAGCTAAGAATTTATTTAAGCAATCAGTAAAACACACAATGGTCATCAAATGCAAATAATTACCAGTCAATTCAACGCATCTTGTGGCATTAAGGTAAAGATAATGGTATGGGTTAATGAGAATGTCGATGGGAGTTAGGGAGAGGAAAGAAATGTGGATTGTTGCACTATGAACTTCATCTCATCACCACCTACCAATATTCAAAGTTTCAAGTTGCACACGAAATATTACGGACAAGTTTTATATTTGAACACAATTTTTGACTTCACCTTTGACCAGCCGTTCAATGCATGCATTCTGTCTCGTCTCCTTACCACCTAGGTTTAAAGTCATTACTTTGAATTCTTTTCGGATATGCCTCGGAAACGACGTATGACGTCCGGACGGACAGACAGATACACGCTCCATGAGAAGGTTTTACAAAAACGGAGATATAAAGGGAAGTCCTTGTTCAATCTATCTAAATTGTACAATGACTTCTAACTAACCATGTAGGATTTTTATAACACTCGAGATTAACTTTCAAAATTTCTTCGTTATTTAGGAAGTGCAGCATTTCTATCGATGTTTAAATATTCAAAACATTAAAGAAGAGAGTCCATAAAGATATTACAGTTGTTCGTGTAATTTTGACTGCATTATGGAATGCTTACTCATTTCACGTTTACGTTCTGTAGAAAGCATTTGATGTATAAATGATCCATGATTATTCCAATAAAAATGGTCCGATCTTTTCCGTGAACAAGAAATATCTTTAAAAAAGATGGTCGGCGAATTGTATTAAGACAAGAAGTTTATGAGGTTTTCATATCATTTGTATTATTATATCATCTATCTAATATTTTGAAAAAAGCAAAACTAAACACAACACTTAAACAATTTAAATGGTTCTCTTTTAATTGTTCACAAAGGTCTCGTAACGGTGCAATATTGTTTCGATTTTTTTTTCTATGTCGAATAATTACAGCAGTGGTCTTGAAGTCACTTCTCTACCTAGAAGACATTAATCGATCGGCTAATCACACCCTCATTCATGTGATACGCAGACCGTATTCAGCTCTTTCTGTTAATTGATATATGTTGGTATTTGAACAGGTTTTTATCATATTTATTAAACTTACTTATCAATTTTTAGATATATCAATATTCTTGCTAAATATACTGAGCGAAACTTAGCTTTAAAACTGTGAACAGCGTCATTTAGCATAAATGCTTTGTCTACATTTCCAGCGTAGCACAATCAGCAGAGTAAAACAAATAGACACTCTCGTCCAATCAGGCACAGTGTTGCATAAATCGTTCATTTTGATAAATTATCTATAACGCGTTATCGAGTAGTCTGATTTGCAAACTGAAATCACGTGTCATAGTCACGAATTCGTTCTTAATACGGCATTCGCCGAAAAAAAAAAGACACACCACGACCTAGTAACCTACCCTTTCCTCCCACATGAACTTTCAGCAAATAATTCTGATAATACTAGAAAAATACAGCTATTCTACAATATGGCAGGTGGACAATTTAGGCCCTCCCTTAATTAATGTGTTTTCAAAACTTCATCTGCAAACTTATTCTCTTTTCAGGATAGTTTTATAAACATGAAATAATAACTATCTTCCACTTTAGAAACAAAGTGTGGTTTAATCTCACCTTAATACATATAGTGCTGTGCAAACTACACATTAATTTTATAATATATGTTCGGGAACCTGGATACCACAGTATAACCAGTATGCGCTGATTCACTTTACAATTTATTCTCTAGCGTAGTGATTCTCTGAAATTACAAACGATTATACATATAATAAAAAGTATATTTAAATCACAGATAAAAAACACATATTCAACAATATATTCAAAGCGACAGTTACATTTCTTAAGCAAATATCTCTAATTAAATTTCTTAAACACGCCAAATAGTATTCAAGTGCAAATATTTAATAAACGACCTTTTAAAACAAAACATTCAATTTCAATTCGATTTTACCAAGTTTTACATCAAGTTCCTGAATAGAAATATATGTTTGCTCTAACGGAAGTGACGTTCAAAACAACAACAACAACAGAAAATGATGACGTCGACGTCAATGGTTGGACGTCGCCTAAAGGGACGTTAGAAAATGCGGTAAATGCGTGAATTTAAATTGGAAATGTAATACGTTTCTAACAGTCCTCGCCATGAAATTTCCAGATTTCATCACAGAATTCAAATTTAGCATAAACATATGTTACAAAATTAATGTAGTATCATTAACATTCTAAATAATTATGCTTTTCGAACAAAATACCTAAGCACTGTCCTTTGACTTGAAAGTGCACTATTTACATTTAAAATGCTGTAATTTATCCTCCTTCGAATATTTACAAGTACATTTCTTTCATGGTATCAGTGTCATTTCTGAGAAAGTGTCTTTGTAACTTAATACAAAAACGCTAGCTGATAAAGTTCTAGTTGAGTACAGCATTAACAAATTGTCTGGATTGTTCGTACACAGATCATTCGTACCCTTAGGCTTAAGCCGAACTTTCAAGTAGGCACAATTTCGTAATTGGTTTTACTGATTGTGTATTTTTGTACTTTACAATACAGCTTCGTACATGTCCATCACGGCTTTCGTTTGTTTTTACAACTCTTCCCAATGGCCATTTTCCTCTTGGGATAGTTTTGTCAAACACTAGCACAATATCACCTACACGTAAATCTGTGGTCTTTCTTTGCCATTTTTGTTGTATAGCTGGTAAGTATTCTCGTATCCATCTTCTCCAGAAAACGTTAGAGAGGTATTGTACCTGTTTCCATTATAGTTTTGCATATGTGTCATTCTTATAACATGTATATATTCCACTCGGAATACTACTATTTGACTTCATTAACAGTAGCATATTTGGTGTAAGGGCAGACATGTCCTCAGGATCATCGCTAACCTTGGTTATTGGTCTGTCGTTCAGGATTCTTTCAGCTTCTGTCATCAGCGTAACTAATTTTTCATCTGTTAGCAATTGTTGCCTGACTAACGCTTTAGAATTGTTCGTGTGGAACGAATCATCCTGTCCCAGGCTCCTCCTCTATGGCTTGCTTGAGGCGGGTTAAAGTACGATTCTATTTCTTTTTCTGTTATATATTTCCCTATTACCGAATAATTCCATTCTTGTATCGACTGTCGCAGCTGACGATCGCCACCTACAAGACGTGTGCCGTTGTCACTGTACACCTTCTTTGGATATCCTCTTCGACAGGTAAAGCATTGAAACGCTGCGACGAAGGAGTCAGTTGTCAAACCATGACAAACCTCCAGGTGTACCGCTCTAGTTGAAAGACAGGTGAAAAGGCAGTCATATCTTTTCACATGTGTGCGACCTTCTTAAGTGGACCAAAGTAATCTATACCAACGTAAGAGAAAGGGGTTACATCTGGTGTCGTCTGCTCTTCAAGAAGAGGCGCCATCTGTTGTTGTAGCAGGGGGGAGTGTTGTCGTCTGCACACTGTGCAACTTCTCACTACACCTTTTACAGCACTCAGTCCTCGTACTATCCAGTACTTCTCACACGATATTGCAAGTACCTGTTGTTTTCCGGCATGACCGTTATTCTCATGAATATGTTAAATGATTAATTTTGTTATAGTGTTCTTGCTTGGAAGTATAATGGGACATTTACTCGGGCTTCGAGATTGTATACGTTCTTGTACTCGGATTAGGTTGTCACATATTTTGGGGTTTAGAGATGCAATATTGCTATTAGTTCTGACTGGCTTGTATTGTTTCAAGTTATTCATCTCATGTGCGAATGTTTCCTCTTGTACATGTATCAGTAATTCATGTTCTGCTTTCCGCTAATGTTAAGTTTCCTTCTTCCATGGCAAGTTCGTGATTTAAGTATTTGTGTCTGCAAAATACCTTGTACCTAAGTAACCACGCGACTGCTCTTCTAAGTTTAGTCCAACTTGAGTAGCGATCAATGATATTGCCTAGACTTTTATTAGTCATTGTGGTGTTTATCTTGACTTCTCTCTTCACTTCTATATCGTCGTCGGTTACTTCCGGCGCAAGTTGATTCTGTGGCCACTGAGTATGATATTTTCTAAGAAAATCTGGACTAAGTTAATACTTTGAACTAACTTTTTTCATTCCTGAATTTTTAAAATATTGATTGAAAAGTATCTTTAAATGCTACTCGAAACCCGGAAAATTACAAGAAAAATGTCGACTTTATTTTCAAATTTCAGTTGTACTAAAACATTCTTTATACTGCGCTATGTTGGTGCTATTGGACAGTTGCATTTTAAGAATTTGGTTTACTATCTTTTCACTTTCAAATGAAGATAATTCCAAATTTAAGATGGCGGAAGTACCTAAAAACGTCTACGAATTTGTTTGTAAGCGGTTAAGCCGTCTGTTCTCTTCGGGTTTTCTTCTAACAAATCCGTGGGAATTAAAATTATCAAACTAGTATTGGCATATATTCTGCAGGTAAACAGTGAGGCGTAAAATCAGCCTACATTAGTATAAATATTTTTCTCGACAGTCATAACTTTGCTTCTTATGCACTTACTCGTTATGTACTTTGACAGTCGTAAACAGAAGAAACAGAGTAGCTCTGTACACAGAGCTAACCGATTGATTGATATGCACCTTCTCAAGTAAGAAATTGAAGCTGATTAATTTCATAGTAGTCTGTTTATGTTATGGATTGTTGCACAAAGTCATCGTCAAACAAAATCCATACATAAGCCGACTTAGAATATGGTTTATTCTGTTTTGACGAACTTTGGGTCATTTTTCTCTTACTTCTGTGAACCTTTTAGCCACAGCAGTACCCATTCTGACTAAAGTACTTGATCTTCTAAACGAAGATCTGAGAACGACCCATTCACATTCGTCTTCTGTATATTTTGGATTTCCAGTATTGCTATTTTTATTTTCGCAAATCTATTTTTATTCTAACCAATCAGACAACTTGTTTGAATGTCAAAGAGTAAGAAAAATTTGCAGTCAATCCAGGGCTCGAACCTGGGACCTCTCGCTTACGGAACAAGTGCCCTACCGACTGAGGCCCTACCGACTGAGCTAACCGGCCATCTGACATCTTTCGACATACAAATTGTAGATATCAAAAGCCAAGGCTTTTTAAAGCTTGCAGAATTTTGTAAGTTACCTTTTGATTGACTAGCGGAAGGGTCGTCAGAACGAGGCTATCAATAGCTTGTTGTGAGATCCTATGCGTAGCGTAATAGGATATGTACTTTAGTCAGACTGAGACAGTACCTATTCCCATTCTAAGATCATTGGTTTCCCTTGTCTTTGTAATATTTGTCTAGGCAGCAACGGTGGCAAGAGCATAGCGTTGCTACTAATGCACCATCACACTTATTTATTCTACTAGAAGAGAAAATATTTGTTTAATGACGCCAGGAGTTAGCTCAGCTAGTATTTCTGGGAATATGTGGCGAGAATGCAGAGAAAACTACGTCCTCTGTTGACATCATATATAGGTTTGAACTCGACATAATGATATGTCCAGTAGCTGCATGCTGGATAACCCTTCGAAATATCAAAATGACAAGATACGTACTAATTATTTCAGTCTACAAACGGATATAATCAGTTGTTAACGACCACCCACGAATCAAAAAGTGAGATTATTTGTTTGTGATCACGTTAACTACTTCAACTGTCGCGGCATTTTTGTACTTTTGATTTTTAAATAATACTTGTGGTATAATGTTAGGTGCTCATATTCCATATCATTTAAACATTCGTGTATATGCGGCTTCCTCGTACTACAAGTCTCTGTCTTAAGGGGAGAAGCGTGTCTTGACCCCACAAATTGACAGGATAAAAAGACAATAATCTTTGTAGGCGATTCATCTTTCACTATTTCACCAGAACGAACATTATTTGTGATGTTGCGATGAAAGATTTTTAAAGAGTTCGCGCATATACTCCACCAGTCTGCAGGTGTGCTCTTGTAGTGGATTTTTGCAAACTTGGAACACTGGAGAAGTGTGCATTGCTCTAAGTACCGTCACGTCGGCAACAGTATTTTTACATAATCGTTAAAATAATGGGTTTGCCCTAAACGAGAAAACAAAGAGCAGAACTAAACAAACTGGAATTTAGAAAGGGGATCTGAGGTTATGGAGCCTGCATATCACAGGAACTGCCAACAGACAAAATTAAAAAGCAGGCACCATATCCAAGGGGTGATTAAACAATACCCAAAGCTATGAAAGCGGGAGTATTGGGACCACCCAGGCCGAAATGTTCATGCTGAGAAATTAAACAGTGCCAGTAACACGACATAAAAGTCCTGCTGAACGATCTGAGAAGATCGAAATATAACAGCCCTATAGGGGTTCGATCACCCCCATCCACTGCTGAAGAGGGATATATCTTTAATATTTTGGGACAGCAAAAGTCACACTCTGCCCATTCGGGGTACTAGCATTCCACATATTTTGTAACATATTATATAAAGTTCACGTAAGTACCCTCGTCCGCCCTCCTAAATCCTTCAAAGTATCAAAAAAAAATCCAAACATTCTCAACACTGACTAAAAATATATAAAATATATGTCCGCCATCTTAACATTACATCTTCGCATATAATAGTATATTTACATTCCATTCTCTTTGGTTTATTTATCATGCTTTTCTTTGCTTTTTGTGACCATTACCCGTGTTAGGATATCACCTGGCGGGATAAGTTTTATGAACACTGTCATGTGACTGGTTGCATGAAGCATGAAGGGTGGATGTTAATAGTGAGATTATGTACACTCCTCTGAGTTTTTGCTACTGACAGTTCAAATGCAATGCACCACTATGACCGTTTATGATTTTTTTTAATTCATATTGAGGTTTCCGTTACCGGGTGTTTAAAAACTTTGACCTTTATACACTAGCCCCTCACCGATGTGGGTTCGGGCCTTTCTTGTGTGTTGAATTCTTCATATGAAGAAGCTATCCAGCTGACTTACGGATGGTCGGACCCGGGTGCCCGCTTGTGATGGAATAATGCACGGAGGGCACATGGAGCCTGGCTTCCTTCACCCCTAAAAGCTGGAAAGTTGTCATATGAGTTATACTTATGACGGTTTGACATTAACCATCACACCCGCCCCGCAAAACAACTTCTTTTTTATAATCTTGTCTATGTATTTTAGCATAGATTATTCATACATACACTGCTTTATAGGATTATTTGTGGGGGACTGCTTTCTTTAAATGTGGTTGTTCCGTTTGTATCTGTGGCTTTGAAGTTTTCTTTGTCCTGGTCATTCAACACCCTAGCAAGAAGTGTTTATGTCTTATTCAAGTATTTATAGCAGTGAAAACAGAACTTTGTAATGTTGAACGGAAGTTTATAAATAAGTACAAATGTGGTGTAAACGTCAACGGAATCGTTTTATTTATTCCAAACAAGAGGCAAAATATCGAGAAGTTTCATATGCAGAAAAAAAACCAGTTCTATTTTAGATTTCATTTCACTTTTGTCCTAGAATTTCTTAAGAAGAAACCCAGAAAAGGTTGTCGTTTTACGATGATCTACGGTTGAACTTGACTGATTGCCAGTCCTAACCCACACCCTTTCGTTATGGTTGCAATTTACGATACCTGAATTAAACCCTTGATCGAAGTGACTAATGCCACCCTGATTATTAACTCCAGCATACATACGGGCAATTGGTATTCTATCCTTAACAATTTCAGTTTCCACGTGACTTACGTTGACCATCACAGCTGACTGAAAAACATAAATTCCATTTACAGGACAAAGAAATGTGTAAAAACCATTGTCAAATCTGTTTCCTTCATTTAAAGGAGTCATATCAAACGGGATAGCTTGTTCTTTTCCGAGACCAGTCGCACCATTTGAAAGATAGGAATTGAATGCAACGTGAGTATTGTTGACATTGATTTCTCGTCCGGTAATTCCTGCTATAGTGGAAGCTGAAAATATAGACATAAAGGAATGAAAAATAACAAAAAATATACATACATGTATACGATAAAAGAAAAAAAGTGAACTTAATTGATTCGTATCTATCTACAGGCATTATTTTTTTAATTCGTACTAAGATTGTTCTATGAAGCCGGTAGAAATCCGTATCCAGATCATTTGAATATTTATCATTGACGTAAATCATCCGTGCAGTCTGATCATGATCTGCATTGTTCGCTATTCAGTCAGTTTTGTTTGTGGTAAGCATTCCTTTTAACAGTTAATAGTACTGTCTAAATTGAAAGATGGACAAGTTCAAAATAGAAATTTAGCATGGTAACGGTTAACAAGATTTGTGTCGGTCGATGTATTGAAATATCTCACCTTCTTCTAATTCCCACATCAGGTAACCAGAAAACGTTGAAAAAAGGTACTGCAAGATAGATGTTCCTTGACTAACTCGCACCCAGACCTTCTGATTCTTGTTGCAACGTACAATACCAGCATTAAAGCCTTGGTCATGTTGGTCATTGGACAGTCCGTTGGCAGATGCGTATACACGTACGAATGGGACAGCGTCCTTCACTATCTCGGCCTCGATAACACCAAAGCTGGACATTATAGAAGACTGGAACATGTAGACTCCATTAACAGGACATGTAAATGCGTGTTGGGTAATATTATCGTAACCCTGGTGTTCGTTTATAAGCATTTGGTCAAATGGAATAGTATTCCATTTACCAAGGTCGTTGATATTCCTTGACAAATAAGTATGAAAGGCCACGTTGATACTGTTTACGGATGCTGAAAATACAGACATTTCGATACTGTATTCATTACCTTGCCATACATAAATTCCATTGCAATTTTCCAAGTTTACGTTAAACGATAGATATAAATATACAGGATCAGCATAGAAGTCCAGTTATTAGAATCCGCTAGTGAAAGAACGCTTCCACAAATACCCAGATAGTTGTACAAACTAATCTCGATTTAATTTAATTTAATTTAATTTACTTCCAAATAAGCTTTTTACAGTAAATTTTTGAATATGAGCCGCGCCATGAGAAAACCAACATAGTGCGTTTGCGACCTGCATGAGTCCAGACCATCCTGCGTATCCGCACAGTCTGGTCAGGATCCATGCTTATTGCTTTCAAAGTCTATTTCAATTAGAAAAACCGTTAGCAAACAGCATGGATCCTGGCCAGACTGTCCGGATGCGCAGGCTGGTCTGGCCTTATGCAGGTCGCAAACGCACTGTGTTGGTTTTCTCATGGTGCGGCTCAATTATGTATTGTCCTAGCTGTGTCACGTTTAGTTACATGCAAAAATGGCAACGTTACGTAAATCTATATATAAAGTCTTACCTGGAGTTTTCCAAAGGAGATAGCCAGAGAATGTTGTGAATCCTTCAGCCCTCACAGACGTACAAGATTGCATTCACTCTAACCCATACCCTCTGGCCCTTTTTCGCAATTTGTTATTCTGCGTTGAACCCTGGTCATAATGAAGTTAGTCTTGATACCAGACGAATACATTCGGAAGATGGGGGAACCTTCTTTAACAACTTCCGTTTCAATATGGCTGTTTGCTTCACTCATTAAAGCAGACCGAAACATATAAAACTCCATTCAACAGGGCAAACAAAACGCATGAAACAACGGATCAAGCCTTTATGTCGTACAATAGTTTGATCAAAAGGGATCGTTTGACCATTACCGAGTCGATGGCACTAGCGGATAGAACGACATAAAAAGCCACAGTGTCATTTCCCTCATCGGCCTGTCTTCGGGATGTCTTTGTTACTGTAACTCTGAAATACATAAATTCAGCTAAAGACAATAAACCTTTAATGACAGCCGGCGTCAAATTCTGTTTTCGCCGTATACAGTTTCGGAATTCTCCAGTTTTTAAGGCAAGCTGTGTGTGCATTGAGCTAAATCTACTTCCGAAGAATGCGAACTGCCTAACAAGAATTCACAATTTCATGGAAATTGCCGAGTATCATACGGGTCCATTACCTTTTGATAAAAAATGACCAGACTTCAAGTTTTGTATTCTTATTCAGCGGTACGCAGTTGTGATCCTGTTCATCAAAGTCGCCGAAAATTCTATAGAATTAAAGCATTTCTCTCAGATTTTTAAAATTCACTAAAATTGAAGTGTCAGTTTCGTGGCTTGAATAAGACATTTAACCCTTAGCCTGCTGGTGGCAAGTGATTTGCGACCAGTGCAGAGCAAGATCAGCCTGATCATGGTCTGCAATGTTCGCTATTCAGCAAGTACATTTTCAGTGAACACCCCTTTCAATAAGTGGTGCCTTAAGTAAATTGTCACTAAAAAGCATGAAAATCCTGACTATGAACAGTGACGCCTGTCAAAATTCCGTAAAAAATAACTGTGCTTTTACGTGCTTAATTTACCTATTGTAATCATGGGTTTGCATATACACAATAGAATTTGAATAGCCGCGGAGCAGGGCTTTAAGTAGTAATTCCAAAATTTTCATGCAATGCATGTAAAAATATTATCATGGAAATACAAAAGAAAACAACTAGACGCGCCACAAAATAACTGTATTTTTGTATCTCCATGATGGTAATTATGCATGCTTGCATGTAAATACTTGAGAAATGACAAGTATCTAGTTACGCGTGTACAAACTGACAGTCGCATACATAAATACATAAGGCGAAAACAGTGTTTTATATCTGTATAATATCATTTGATTAATGTAGTAGTATGCACAGTACTTGATGTGTTAAGATGAGTTTAGAACTTTGTTTTTACAGTATAAGATTCTATCATTCTATGTTTCTGAAACTATACTGAAAAGAGATTCGAAGAAGGAAGGGTATATTGTTTTGCAGATGTCGGTCGATTACAAATGCACTTAAAGCCTTGTACACAGGTGAGCGCTTTAGGGACAATGGCCCTCTTGTTTTTCATACCACATTACAAATGAAGAGCTTCACGTGTTGGATTTGGTGGGTTTACGGAATTGTCGTAGACCATCAGTTTCTGGATAATAACCAAGAATGTTTAGGCCTATGATCATGAAAGTTAATAGGGAGCTTGGTCATGACCAGCAATTGACGTTATTGATTTGAGATCAGTAGATCAAAAGTCAAAGTCACAGTGACCCGGAACAGTTAAACCGTTTCTGGACGATAACTTGAGAACCTTTTGGCATATGATCACGAAATTTAACAGGGAGGTTGATCATGACCAGCAGTTGACCCAGTTTGCCAAAAAAAAAAACACTAGAGAATGCTTTGGTCTAAGGTCACAGTTGATGCGGAGGAAAAACTTATATAACCCATAATTTAACTTAAGATTTTCTTGTTTTAAAGGTGCAGTTTGAAATTTGCCTGGTCAGCATTCCATAGAAAACCTACCTATATGTTACATCTTTTCCATTTAGTATTTAGTCTTGAAGGTACATCATATTGTTAAATTCAGATCAAATATGGAATATGTAACCTACATTTAAACAAGCACAACGGTGTATAAATCATATGACCAAAATCCCTCACAGTACTCGTGCAGGTGTTTACACGAACATTCATGAAAGTAACATTACACATGTGCAGCTGTTAGACTTAGCATAAGTTTAATTTTTCCATCATTTACAGCTTAAGTCTGATTTAACAAATTTAACAAAAATGGACTATGTATGAAGATGCATCTATCTACTCAGCGCTGATACCAGTGCGAAAAAAATCATGAAAAATCCAATTTTGATAAATTTAAGGCAAGTTTGAGCGAATGTATTGCATAGACTTAGCCCCATTGAAAGCAGTTCAATGTTAAAACCGTACTGCGATATACAAGGGAGTGATGTCATGAAAGTGTTTTAATTGCGATATAAACTTGTTAAGTGCTTTCATGAGATTTTTTACATCTTCCTCTTTTAAAGATTATTCAAATTATCAAATAAAGTCACTGGCTCATAATTGCGACCAATGAAATGACAATGCCCTGGGACTGAAAATACGTCCCACAGTTTAGGGGTTTAGGCAGTAAACAAGGGAAGGACAGCTTAAATTATATATTTTTTATATTCACCATCATTAAGATCCGACAGTTTATTTTCTCCTTCGATTATATTATCGTCCTGTACCATGTCATGTAGTCAATTTTTGATAATTCTGCGGGTCTACGACCTGCTTTATGAAATATTTTTCGCGCACGAGGTGAAACACTGCACGCGGACTTTTGATTTGCACAGAGTCTACCCCAGTCCTTAACATAATTAAAGTCCATATGGTACAGCATATTTTGAAACATGCGCAACGCATCCATCTTTATTCAGTCAAGTTTTCAAATTACGACATAATAGAATTATACTGATAAGAAAGTGTTATATATTTAAAGATGTCTCTTATTTCAAGCTAGCGTATGTTGATAATATTAGTTCTTCCGATTATATACATGGATCTTATCTTGTTTCGTTAAGCTTTGTTCGCACGTATTTATCTGCAATTTACTTTTTTTACCGCACCGACAAATTAATCACAAGCATAGTTATATTTTTTATATAGGCTAATGTCCAAAACTGTTCGAGAAAACAATACACAAGATGGGGTATTTTGGAGGATATTTAATAACGCAAAACTCAGCGACCTATAGCTGTTGGCCGCGGACTCCTTCCTTCAAAAAAGATGAAATACTAGTATAGTTTGGTTTATGTCGGTCGGTTTGCCAATCTGTCTGCCGGTCGGTAGTTGACCATAACAGGTCAGGGTCAGTAGCTGTCTCCTGTTGTTTTGTGAATCAGCACATCACATACCAATGTCTGATTTACCTCGAAATATAAAGATGTAAAGTAAGAATAAACTTCCGGAAGCTTGAGCATAACAACCAGTCAGAACCATACATCGCAAAGCAGGTTACTCAAAAACAGAAAACTTGTTTTTAGACTGAAACGGTTTTTGATATCGAAAATGATTGAGTCTGCAATAACCAAATTCAAAGATTGATTTGTTGATCAGGAGATCAATGGTCAAACTGAAAATATAAAACAAAAAACTGGTTAATGTGTCGGCCAATTTACCCGAAGGTACTGAGTTCGGGCCCAACTGGGTTACGACCAAGCCTTCTCATATCACACTAGTTTTTGTGTTTTTCAGGAAGCGGACTCATGATTCAAACAAGCTCAACCTTTCTTCACAATTAGCATAAGCTAAAAGAAACTGACAAAAGAATAAAAAGAAGCGAAAGAACAAAACCTCCTCAGAGGGAGGAATGTATATCATCAGTAGATACCACTATTGTTCTGGGGTCAGTATGTCAAATGTCAAGGCCACAGTCACCTTGAGACTGAAAATGCTTTCTATTTAATAGCTATAGACCGTTTTGACCTACTTTGTCACACTTAATAGGATGTGGTCAGTAGATAACCCGATCATTCTGTTGATCAGTGGATCAAAGGTCAAGTTCGCAGTACTTTGAGACAGAAAATAAATAGGAAGTCGTCACAATTTCATAGCATGACTGTTTGTAGTTTATATATGGTTCAAATTGTTTTTGGATCAGTAGGTCAAAGGTCACAGTGACCTTGGGACTTAAAATAATTTCCGCTCAATGACTAAAGAACTGTCATTAACTTCAAAGGATGATTGGCTGTGGTCAGTAGATGACCCCTATTAATTTTGAGGTCAGTAAGTAAATTGTCAGGATACAGTAAACAGTTTATGCTTAATAAGTAAAGCACGCTTCTCCTAAGGTGGTTGCTTGTAGTCAATATACGTTTGTTGGTTTGTTTAGGGTTTAACGTCGTTTTCAACAGTATTTCAGTTATGTAACGACGTGCACCTAACCTTTGTTTCCTGGATTCTGTACCAGTACAGACCTGTTCTCCGTAAGTAACTGCCAACTTCCCACTTGAATCAGGGGTTGAGGAGGAATTATTTTAGACACAATGTCTTTTATCAATTCGTCAAAGAAAACATACGCTTTGCCCGAGGATCGAACTCGACCCCGCGATCCGTAGATCTGCATTCTCCCTACTCAGCTAAGCGGGATGGCATAGTCTGTTACATGGCGCCTACTGTCTTTTATTTCATTTTGTCAAGGTCAAGGTCACATCGTACAAAATTACTTACCCTCTTGCCTCAGGTGGTCATCTTTGGGCAATGTATTTTACCAGACAACTTTAGTTTAGTATGTAATAGAATGGAAGACGTGGAATACCACATGTCGCCCGAGAAGAAGTCACTTTCCATATCATGCTTAAGCCGTTTATTCACATCAACCAGAGGATCGACATAGGCCCTTGGCGTTTTCTCAGAGTCACCGTAGGAATATCATATACGAGAATCAATCCTTCGACAGGACAAATTGGTACTTTGCTTATAAACAAATTTTCACCGTAACACAATTACAATGTACATGAAAAAATTAAGTTGTGTTGGTTTCAGCTAACATGGTAGTTGATTTGAATTTAACATCGAGGAAACACAAAGTATTCATTTCAAGTAAAATCGATAAAAGGATTACAATTACAGAACGCAGCCAAGGAAAATGATAACAGACTCGGTTGTATTGAGTCTGTGTATGAGAAGAAATAAAAATGCGGAATACCTCTCACGACCCTATACACCGTTTTAAGTGGAACTCAATCATATCAATAAATTGAATATTCTCAAAGGACCAGAACATATAACAAGACTAAATCCAAATCTTTTCTTTGCCTTAAACATTATCCATTGGTTATATAACCTTTCAGTTGTCGGTAGCTGGTTATGATCTAGCTGCTTAGGTGGGACACGTTTAGACAGTTTGAAAAATCCAAAAGATTTAAATGGAATTCAAACGTTCAAGAATTCAAACCCTTAGCCCTTACCCTGCTAAATTTCTATAATGAACTTGTCAGTCTTTCAATTTGGACAGTACCATTAACTATTAAATGGGTAAATCACCAAAAAAATACTAACTAAATGGCAATCAGTGCAGATCTTGATAGACTGCACAGATCTACAGGCTGATCTGATCTACATGGTCGCAAAGGCAGAATCAATTGTACCAGCATAAGGGTTAGAGCAAAACCGCTCGATAGCATATAGGCATACAGACACTAAATAGAAAAATGGCGCGAAAAAATGGTAGTCGCATAATGGGGATACAAATAGTCCTCAGTTTTTTTTGCTCTGTAGAGCTATTTTCCTTATTTTCTTTGCAATATTTTTGCTAAAATCGCATGACAGATCTATGCTTGACATGTAGGTAGCATTTTCATAATGAAATAAAAACATGACAACAGTTTTAATGGAAACTTGATCATACACCACCAGTATAATTGGGGTCTCATTTTAGCTGATTTTGCAGTTTATGTGTTTGACTGAAATTATTTTCTTGCATCAAACATGACCCCCACTTTTCTTTTGATTTTTAGTAGCCACTGACAATATTCTTCAAGAAAATCTAGTTACAGACATTTAAAATGGGTCCTGATGTGTGCTGCGGTCATTGGAAATAGGTCAATTTTATATAGAATAAAGAACAACAACTATTTAGTGTGTTATAACCTATAGACGGATTTTCAAAGCTATTGATTGCCATGATGTTTTACCGGATGTTTTAATTTTAATGCGCTTGCGCTCTTTACGTGTCGCAAAAAAACTGAAACCTACATTAATTATAATACGAATTGTTTTGCCACAATAAGAAGATTTTTGATCACACAATTATTGCATATAATGCCTTGATAGATTGTTATTAATCATATCATACCTGAGAAGCCGGCTTTATTCTTATTTTCGTCAGATGTCATGTATAGATCCACACACAAAACAAATATACACCTTGTGAATTACATTTTGAAATGTCATTGTTTCTTTTATTTTATCCGTCGAAGGAGATTTTTTCTTCAAACTTCAAAAAAGCTGTTGTATATATTTTTCTCCGATTTGAATGACATCTATTATATAATTCTTAGGGGACGCGGTCTTTTGTCACTGAAGTTGCTGTTTTAAGTAATATACGGGAAAATATTACGTAACTACTTGCAACATGATAAAACATAGGTCACATTGGTTTAAACCATCAGAAATGGAGTAAAAGGTAGATTGTTTAATGTTATACGTTCACTTTATTAATAAGTTAAACTATGTGTTAAACATTTAAATGATATATCTGATGTATTTCAATTGTGATAAAGGATTGTTTAAAGGGGAGATACTAGTAATGTCCCCTTTGTTATTTTCTTTGTTCATTAATGACGTCGAACTATATTTACAACAAGATCCTAGTGCATGTATTACAGTAACTTTAGAACAACTCTCAATTTATGCATTACTTTTTGCTTATGACAGTTTATTACTACATGCTGTATATATAGCTATATATTTACAATCGCTCTATTTTTTTCCCTTGAAAATTTTGAGGTTCATTTCGTTTGAACAGCAAAAGGAAAGGCGCGAAAGTTACGTCAACGCTGCTTAGTGATAACGGGCCGACGTTTTGACGACGTCCGCGTATAGTCAGGGAGGACGTTCCTAAGATGACGTCGCAGTTATTCCGTCTGGTGAACGGAATGGCCAGGAAGCTGGTTTAAATGTTATATCAAACAATTATATCAAACAAAATATGTGCAATAATAATTTAATCTTGTTTACAAATGGAAAGGAAATATAATGTAAATATAAGAAAGAATAAAGTTATGTTCTGTTCTGGTGATCAAGACCATACCATTTCCCAGATGTCACCTAATTAGACCGGGTAAAATCCATACTTCAGCTTCACTAAACTTTTAATTTTAAGTTTGACTTTTAACGATATTATCATGTAAGCTAATGCGACAAGTAGATCTCGTTTTGTTTCACCTCCTCTGTTTGGCCAAAGGTTTTATTTAGTTTAAATTCTGTTAGTCTTAATATATTGGATTTTGATAGGGTTATTTCTGTAAATTCAGTTTTACTCTAGTCAGACTATTTTGCTTTGAATAGATCACGTCAAAAATTTAGCCTTCTAAAGGATTTGTTACACCAATTAGGAAGAGACCTCTCAGTGTTACATGTGAATGAATCTAAAATGTAGTTCAATGAAATTGATAAAAGCATATGAGGATGCGGTAGTTTTATTTTATTTTATTTTATTTTTTTTGGCTTAATTTTAGTGCTTATTATATTGAGAAAAGATCTAGACCACTTTCATTGTGAAATTTGCAGGTTTTAGTTTTATTTATTTAGAAAATGTCTACATATGCATATTAGCTAAACAGCAAATTTCATAGGAGGATTTTCAGAGGATGTTGTTTTTCATAACAGATTATGTTAATATCTCAATATGTTTTTATTTTAACACCAACTGGCTATATATGGTTTTCAAAGCATTGAAATGCTCTTAAGTACTGAAAAGTGAGGTGTATATATTTACTTGTTAAAATGGCATAAAGAAGGAACTGAATTGGTATTATGTAACCTAAATACATGAAATTTTTCGTTCAATTTGCAATCTGTATTAAATTATAGTTCACTGATCATGTAGAAATTGGATAGGATTTTCGGAAACATATTGGACGTTCTCAGTTACTTTAAAATTTCGTTTATTGTTAATAAATGAATTAAAATTCATGGCGTCTTTATCAGAAAATAAAATAGGCAGGTCGACAGATTGTAAAACATAACTAAAAACACAAATCTTCGAGGAGAGATTCGAAAGTCCTAAAGATGAAATTCTTTCGACAGCCCAAAACGACACTGGTTCTCACCTTGCCCAAGAAATCACAATTAGATCATAATTGCTCGTACAGAAAGCAAGTTCAAATCTGTCTAAATTGGATTCGATGGCTTCGTCTTTTTCTTTGTTTTTTAGACAAAATCGTATCGAAATAGGTGGACCGGTGGTCTAGTGGTAACACGCTTGACTGTCAATCAAGAGGTCCGGGGTCCGAATCCCGGTCCAGGCAATGGAACTTTCTGAGATGTTCTTGAGTGTCACCCACTTAACTAAGAGGCCAGTACTGGTTCTTTCCAGGAAAGACGGCTTCTCGCGTATCGATGCTATACACCAGACTGTCTACTCGGAATTAGCTAGGCTAAGTTAGCCAGACAGGCCTGTATGGATTTCTCTCTCTTTCTCTATTCATGAGGCTTTGTCTCACAGAGCGATATGAGGATGACTTTGGCGTTATGAGTGGCTGCTATGTAAAGCGCCTTTGAAAAACGCCTTTGAACAAGAAAAGGGCGCTATATAAATCTGGTTTAATAATAATACCGTCCTGTCGAGACGGGCCAGAATAAGGGTGATTAGATTACCACTGCATGTCACACATAAAATCTGATTAACATCATCTCCTATTAACGCACTGGATCTAAGGACAAGCTATTAAGACTCACGTTTGACAATCGGCCTCGCTTTCAACATTTTGAAAGTTTTACTTTTAGTAGAAGTTTTAAAAACCTATTATGAATAGAGGATATTTGTTTGTTTTTGTGTAAGATGAAATTTTATTTCATCGAGTGAGCTTCGAAAATAGTATTCTCACGAGTGGAGAAGCCACGAGTGAGAATACTGTACTTTTTCGAAGTTCACTCGATGAAATAAAATTACATCTTACACAAAAAAAACAAACATATTTTCTTTTTATTTTATGCTTTTCCGCAACAATAAGACAAATACACTGGCACTTTTCATCTTATTCGATTAAATGTTTCCCACTGGTAGCCCCAAATATACAGACCAAAGCACAAGTGATCATATACCAATACCCAAATAAAATATGCCAAAAATATATCGGCAACAAACATATTTGCTAGGAATATTTTCCACCAAAACCCATGATTAATTCATTTCTTTGTTTAATATGATATGTTCTACAGTAAAAAATATCTATTGCAACGTATGTAAATAACTTTTTTACGTAATAGTAGCGGAGTAATATTAAATGTCATTCAAGTATTGATACGGCCGCCATGATCGAAAAATACTCGGAGCGAAGAAAGGATTTGTGTTGTTTCGGAAAATGCTTCATTCAAAGTGTAGTTGGAATCGGACAGGACAGCGCACTGGATGAGAAAACGGGATATTTGTTTACCTGCTCGACAATAAACTGTTTTGAGATTTTTTGATTCAGTGACAGTTTTTGCTAGGCTGTACACGAATATACCTGAAAATCTATAAATTTAGTGCAAAAAGACCTACAGAACAGACCTTCAGGCTTCACTGAATTTTGCAGATGTTGGCGGTATGTTCAAACTACTTTTGTTTGCTGTAAACAAGGCGCATAGCGAGACGAAATTTAAAAGTGTTGATAATCCTAACTCTGTTCAGCGACCCTAACTCAGTGCCAACATGGCTGACAGAAAGACGATGTTTGTAGTTAATTTCCTTGTCTTTTTTCATGTTTTTATGTTAGAATGCAATGTTAGCGTAAAACTTTTTAAGGCATAATATCCTGTATTGATAACATGTTTTGTTTCCTAAATATTTCAATCGACAAGTCACATTATGTGGCTGGAATTCAATAAAATTTACTTAAAGAAGTCTTCAAAATGAATATGTTTTATGTTTCTAACTGTTTTGAAGTACCAGAAATTGCATTAAGACCTTACTTATCAATTGTATTAGTTCAATAAACATCTCTTAGACAATGTTTAACAGTATCAAAGTTTGAAATTCATTTTTATAGCTTAAAAATGTATTGATTATGAGGTGGGTTTAGCTTTGCGAATAATTCCTGACTGGTATAGGAAACAGTGCTGGATAAATACGAACTTAGAATGGATAAACACCTTACCAAATGAAAAAAAATGCTGTTGTTGTGCTTTATGTATGACTTAGATGCTCGAAGTTCTTTTA